>NW_017537415.1:100692-110905 GCF_001853355.1 Bactrocera latifrons
TTTTTTTAAATAGCTATAAAAACGTATATTACTGATATACAAATATTTTGATCTCATAAATATTAATTTTCAGAACATTAAAATTTTAAGGTAACATGTACAAGCGTTGAATTGGTCCTTTTTGTCTTAGCTCTCTTTTTTTTTTATCAAATAATTCAATAAAAATGTATAAATCTGTAATTTTCGATTTATTTATACAATTTTATTCAAAACCATACTTCTATTAGAATACTCTCACTTAATGAAAAAATATATAACGAACTGACCTGATAATTAATGAGTTATTATTCCGGAACACTGCTGTATATACATTTTGTATTACTGTGGGCAAAAAATAGTGAGACTTTTTAATTTATGTAAATTTCGTAGAAAAATTCATTCGTCGAAATATTTTTTTTTTTAAGTTGGTGTCACTGCCAGTGATATCTGTTCCAAACGTCACATCGAAATAATCATTTGGTATACGCTTGTCTTTCTAAAGTGCATTCGGCGATTTTTACGATGAATAAAATTATTCAACAGAGAAGTTCAATTAAATTTTGTGTGTGGAATGAAATTTCTGGCGCGGAAACTGTTTGTCGCGAGAAAGTGTTTATAATTGGTTCAAACTGACGAACCACGTCCAGGACGGCCATCAATAAAAAGTGCTAATCACCACGTCAATAACAAAGGAATTAAATTGAAAAAAAAAAACACGTCAAGGCTGGTCCAAAATCAACGTTACGTTAATAGTTTTCTTCGATTATAGAGGTGGTGGTGCACTCTGAATTTTCCGACCAGCCATCATTTGCGCGAAGCTATTCGTAAAAAGAGGTCGGAATTATGTTCCGAAAGTTGTTGGTTTTTGCATCATGATGACGTACCATCACATACTTTATTTATTTTTTGTTAATTATTCCCCAAATTTTTAACCAATATCGTGACGCATTAAAGGCTGATCCGAAAATTGGTTTTAGCAACTTTTTCGAGGATTGGAAAAAACGTTGGCACAAGTGTATTTGTACCAACGAGGATTATTTTGAGGGGCGACAAAGATTTGGAGAGTAAATTAAGAATTTTAAGATTATGACTAAATATACATATAAGTTTTTTTTTTTAACACAAAATGATTTATTTTAGGAAATTCATAAAGCTAACAATATACAATGTATATCGATAATAATTGTTAGAAGATATAACCATGAACAGTTAGATACACAATTTATTGGGTAGCGCAGACCAGTGTGTTGTATAATACTCGCAAAAATATGAAATAAACAGATATAACTCAGATACACAATTAAAATAATTATGAAAATTTATAAGCTTACAGTAAAAGTTATTTTCCTTAAAATCAATGTATGTATATGTAGATATGCAGGAGGCATCGGGTAGCTAAGTAAATGTATGGGGTGCGTCATGCGTTGTGTAATCTTCTCTGGGGTGGTCGTCTATGGTGTGATCCTGTGTGCCACTTTATTCCGGAAAGAATACGTGATGATATTATGAATTATGAATGTAACGTGGGGCTCATTTACCTGTCCTTTCCTTTTGGTGAAATTTTATTTCCATCGAATTTGAAGAGTAATATTATGGTTACACCTCTATTCACAGTTGAAAAATAAGCGACTTAGAACCTTACTCTCCATATAACACAATTTTAAATTACATACATATTATGCTCTTACTTTACGACATATAAATCAAACACCAATGAAAATATCGGAACAAAACTTTGCGTAAACAGCGCCTTCAAGGTGTGGTATCTCTTATATAAAATTAGTTCGAAAAACAGCGTTGCGTTAACGTCTGTGAGACAATGCTTTCCCGCTACCACGATGTCATGAAGCGTTTTATTCCTGGCGGTGAGTTTTGGATCTATTGTTACGACCCGGAAACAGACGTTAAATCGTCCGAACATCATGGCAAAGGTGGGCTGAAACCCAAAAAAACTACATCAAAGCAGATCAAAATTCAAGGTTATGTTGAAAATTTTCTTCGATTATCGAGTTGTAGTGCACTCCGAATACTTTCCGACCGACCAAATTGTAAACATATACTATTTGGTGATATGCGTCGGAGCTATTCACAAAAAAGAGGTCGGAATTATGGCCGACAACAATAACGCACCGTCGATTTTCCTTTGATTCTTCGTGAGTTTTTCTTATATCCTGATTTAGCTCCGTGTGAGCTCTGGCTATTCAGTAAACTCAAACGACCGTTGCATAGGGACAAAATAATTCAGTCAAGTACAGAAGCAAATTCTTAAAACTATTACAAATAAGTTAAAATTCAACTAATATCGCCGCATTCGCCTGATTTAGCTCCGTGTGACTCCTGGGTATTCAGCAAATTCAAACGACCGCTCCGGTGAAAATGTTTTAAGTCAATGAAGACAGTAAATGTTAATCGCTACACGCATTGAACGCTATTCTAGAAATTGACTTTAGCAACTCTTTGGAAGATTTCAAAAAACATGGGCCCAAGTGTATTAGAGCCAAGGAGCATTTCTTTGAGGGGAGCGACATAGACTTTGAAGAATAAATTAAGGATTTCTAGCCATGAACAAAGTCTTACTATTTTCAGCTAATGGTGGTAAGCTACTAAATAGGCCGAAGCATAGAAATGGTAATGAAGTAAACGTTTGAAGTGCTTTACTGAATCAAATAATTGAGTGATGTTTTTCAAAAGTTAAGAGTCATGAGAAGTAATTACGTCACTACAGTAGGTAAACAAGTTGTCTTAGTCTGCAATTCCGTCATTATTAAGTCATAAGTTTATTTGGTTTTATTATTTAAACACGAAAACTCTAATTAAGTATAATTAAAAAAAAAATATTAATTAATTAATTAATTGTAAATTGTACTTAAATTTTTAATTCCAAATACCGGATTGAAAAATATATGTTTCCCCAAAGTTCCAAAGTTTACAATTAAAATCGGAATCGGACTATATATTGTTTAGAAATTTGGCATATATTCGTTGTTGACTTGTAAAGAGAAATTATATACAAATGGGTCATTGATTAAAATGTAAACAAATGTTGTTTTCTGTAGATGTAGCTCACGATGGAGATAATGTGCCATAAAAACGGGATATATAAACAAATGGGGCATTAAGAAAAATGTAAATGGAAATAAAGATTGTTATATGTACAGCGGACCAATAAAGTTTACATACACCTAGTTCTATTAAATTACGACATGTTTATTTGTTCTAAAATGAATATATTTTGTGGTTTTCTATCCATTTGATGTGTATTTATCATTAAATTTAGCATATAAAAATATATTTTTTTTACACAAATTAAAAAAATTAATGCTAAAGCTTAAAATGCTCATAATTCATATCAAAAAAGTTTACGTACACTGATGATTATTTATATAAATCAAAAGTAATTACAATAGTTTCAGCGGTTTTTGGACTACATATTGTTGCTATTATTGTCCTTAGACTTCGACTCTTGCTCCCCACACGATTTCTAGTATTATTTCCGGATATTTTGACCCACTAAGTCGATGATCCAGTTTTTTGGCCTTATTGTGATGAAATTCGATATTTTCGAATACGGTTTTCCAAAAAGTTGCAGATATTTTGAGTAGGATTAGTGTCTAGTGATTGCTGGACCTATGGAGTTATTTTTATTTCCATAGCAACCCTACACGTACAAGATACAATATGTATTTTGTGTCGGTATCCTGTTGAAAATTGATTTTACTGCTATTAACAGCCAATTTAAGCACACTTAAAATTTAATTTTTTTTTGTGAAATTGTTCAGATACATGTTGGCATAGGTTGTGGGGTCTCCCTATTTGGATTTGAGAAGAGCACACTTAAATTCCAATCATCCCGCAAGACTTCATCCGACCTTATTCTACAAAGAAACTGATACATGCTCCTTGTAGTTTCGTGTTTGAATAACTCGGCCGGCAACCCATCAGGCTCCGCCGCTTTATCGTTTTTCGGATGGTTACTTGCTATTCGAACTTCTTCATGGTCGGGCGTTGGAACGTCTGCTATATCGTCATAGATAGGGGAATCGGGTTCGCCTTCTCCTGATGTTATGCCTTTACTACCATTCAGCAGGCTGGAGAAGTGTTCCCTCCATAATTTTTGTATGTTTTGGGCATCGGTCGCTAGATCACCTCTGAAGATTCTAAAAGAGTATGCTCCGGTCTTGAAAAATTCTGCCAGTCGCTGCTGGCTCTGTCTTCCAACTTGTCAAGTTCTTCATACCTACGCATTTCGGCCTTTTTCTTTTTCTGTCTGCAAATGCGTCTTACTTCCCTCTTCAACTCTCGGCATCTATCCCATCCCGCACGTGTTGTTGTCGATGGTTACGTTGTGAGGTAGGCAGCCTGTTTTCTCTCCATTGCGACACGACACTCGCACCAGCTGTTTTGCATTTTCTGCAAACCAATGGTTTCAGTTGCAGCTGTACGTAAGGAGCTTGAAATGCCGTCCCACAGTTCCCTTATACCGAGTTGTTGATGAGTGCTCTCAGAGAGCAGGAGTGCTAGTTGAGTAGAAACCTGTCAGATAGATTGATGAATTTTCATATGCTGGAATCTAGTAATACAGGTAACCATATTTCGGGCCACGCTGAATTCGATCGGCCTTAACCCATTCGAGGATGTTTTCTCATGAAGGCTGAGTTTACCGACCGTGGTGCCAAAGATACCATCCTTCCCACCCTGGCGTTAAAGTCGATAGTATTTTTTAAAGTATTTTTATTTTCTTATAAAACGCGTAATTGATTTATCAAGGGAGTCGTGTTAGTTACACTATTTATAACTCAAAAACGGCTGACCCGACTTAGTTGAAAATTGCTGGAGAATAGCTTAGAGTAGGGGACAGACGTAGGCCTACTTTTTATCATTTTGTGTTAAAAGTCGGTGCAATTATTAATTACAAAAAATATGTTTAAAATCATAAGCGCTTTTTCATGTTTGCAAGAATCATTTGAATGTGTTTTTGCTTAAAAAAAATAATATACCAAGCCATAGATATAGCTGCAAGTGCACAACAATTAAATTTTATGTTTCCGTGTGACTTGACATAATCATCATTAGTCCCGCGACTAAGACGATAGAATCTTTCATGAAAATGCCGTAATGCAAGAAGGATACGAAATATTGTAAATGAAAAGACTTTGGAATAGCAAGAGAGCGCCGCGTTAGCAGGCTCGACTTCAGAAGATATTTTGCATCAAATTCGTATTTCCTCCAGAAATGACGATCTTGAGATGAATAAAAAGATACATAATAGGGCGTGACTCCTGATCGAAGACGTGATTTACGTCATGTGCAATATTTTCTTAATCAGGTTAGGAATGCCAGCTTATTGCATTGCTTAGTGATAAATCTGCTGAAGATTTCTTTCAGCAATTGTTGACTATCGGTAGCAGTTGAGTACCTGTTGCTGAAACGAGCGGTTTAATTTCGTGCCAATAGTTTCTGTTACTTCGTCTCATCGACTAACCACAAAAGCAATGAATTGTTGAGTGAACGAGTAATTTTAGCGACAAAGAATAAAGATATAGAAGAACTAAACTACGGGTTCAGAATTCAGGACATCGGGTCAATGCATGAGTTCAAATCTATTGGTAAGTAATGAATGAAGATGAAGCCACTAACTAATCAGTTGAATATTTAAACTCCTTGAATAAGCCTGGTTTGCCAACGCACAATTTATGCCTAATGGTCGGCTCCGTAGTAATAATGCTTCGAAACATAAACCAAACAAAAGTATGTAACGGTACGAATTTAGGTAGTAAGTAAATTGATGATCAATGTGATTTGCGTTGCAATACTCAAAGGAAAAGTCGAACGTAAGGAAGTTTTGATTCGAAATATACCGATGATCCAAACCGATATTCCGTTTGAGGTTAAATTACTTCAATTTCCCATTCTGTCATTTGTAATGACCATTAACAAATCACAAGGTCAATCTTTTAAAGTTTGTGATTTGCATCTGGAATAACCATGTTTTTCGCATGGTCAACTAAATATCGTGTATCACAAGGTATTTAACTGAAGAGCAATGACTCTGCACTAGAATACATGAACAATAAAGAGCCATTAAAATATTTTAATATTTTATTTGTATTTCCTACAAAAAGGACTTAAAAAAATACAAAACTTGCTTATTTGTTCCCCCTATGGCAAAACAGAGTTTGCCACTATATCTATGTAAAGTGAATCAATAAAGCTTAAATACACCTAATTCTATTAAATTACGACACGTTTATTTAATTATTTTGTTTTTTGAAATGAATTAATTTTGTGTATCTTTTCTATCCATAGACGAAATTATCTACTACTTCTATTTTATGACTGTGACCAGTGACGTGAGAGCTAAGTCGCGAGTGCGACGACTGTTTGTTTGATGACAGGAGATATTTCGGCTTGCCCTCGTTCCCTGCCAGACTCATTTGGTTTGCTTTATTGTCCAGTCTGGAGAAAGCAGAACAAAAGGTGCGGGTGTTGAGGCCAATGATATCAATATCATCGGCATATGCCAGSAGCTGTACACTCTTATATAAGATTGTACCTGCTCGATTAATTTCTGTAGCTCGAACTATTTTCTCCGGCAGGAGATTGACGAAGTCGCACGATAGCGAGTCGCCTTGTCTGAAACCTCATTTGGTATCGAACGGCTCGGAGAGGTCCTTCCCGATCCTGACGGAGCTTTTGCTGTTGCTCAACGTCGGTTTACACAGCCGTATTAGTTTTGCGGGGATACCAAATTCAGACATCGCGGCATAAAGGCAGCTGCTTTTCGTGCTGTCGAAAGCATCTTTGAAATCGACGAAGAGGTGAAGTGTGTCGATTCTTCTTTCACTGGTCTTTTCTAAGATTTGGCGCATGGTGAATATCTGGTCGGTTGTTGATTTTCCAGTTCTAAAGCCACACTGATAAGGTAAAATCAGTTTGTTGACGGTGGGCTTTAATCTTTCACACAATACGGTCGATAGAACCTTGTACGCGATGTTGAGTAGGCTTATCCCACGGTAATTGGAGCAGATTGTGGGGTCTTCTTTTTTGTGGATTGGGCATAGCGCACTTAAATTCCAATCGCTGGGCATGCTTTCGTCCGACCATATTTTACAAAGAAGCTGATGCATGCTCCTTATCAGTTCTTCGCCACCGTGTTTGAATAGCTCGGCCGGTAATCTATCGGCCCCCGCCGCTTTGTTGTACCTCAGGCGGGTAATTGCTATTCGAACTTCTTCATGGTCGGGCAATGGAACGTCTGCTCCATCGTCATCGATTGAAGAATCGGGTTCACCTTCTGCTGATGTTATGCCTTTACTACCATTCAGCAGGCTGGAGAAGTGTTCCCTCCCATAATTTTTTTTTTTTTAGGCATCGGTCACTAGATCACCTCGTGAAATTCTAAAAGAGTATGCTCCGGTCTTGAAAAATTCTGCCAGTCGCTGCTGGCTCTGTCTTCCAACTTGTCAAGTTCTTCATACCCACGCATTTCGGCCTTTTTCTGTCTGCAAATGCGTCCCGCTTCCCTCTTCAACTCTCGGTATCTATCCCATCCCGCACGTGTTGTGGTCGATCGTAACGTTGTGAGGTAGGCAGCCTATTTTCTCTCCGTTGCGACACGACACCAGCTGTTCTTTAGCACTTTCTGCAAACCAATAGTTTCGGTAGCAGCTGTACGTAAGGAGTTTGAAATGCTCCCTTATACCGAGTTGTTGACGAGTGCTCTCAGAGAGCAAGAGTGTAAGCCGAGTTCGGTTTTTGATCCGCAGACAGCCAGTTAGCTTGATGTATGTTCTTATGCTGGAATCTAGTACTACAGATAACCATATTTCGGGCCACGGCGAAGTCGATCAGCCTCAACCCATTTGGGGAGGTTTCGTCGTGGAGGCTGAATTTACCGAGCGTAGGGCCGAAGATACCTTTGCCCACCCTGGCGTTAAAGTCGCCAAGCACGATTTTGACATCGTGGCGGGGGCAGTTTTCATAAGTTCGCTCCAAGCGCTCATAGAATGCATTGTTGGTCACATCGTCCTTCTCTTCTGTCGGAGCGTGGCAGCGATATGTTGAGGAACCTCGCTTTGATGCGGATTGTGGCTAGACGTTCATCCACCAGAGTGAATGATAGTACTCGGCGACGGAGTTTTTCTCCCACCACGAATCTCGCACCAAACTTGCGCTCCTTTATATGGCCACTGTAGTAAATGCCACAAGGACCTACTTTTCTCAGTCCTTGTCCCGTCCATCGTATTTCTTGGACGGCGGTGATATCAGCCTTAATTTGCTTGAGGACATCAACCAACTGGGCAGCGGTACCTTCCCAATTAAGGGACCGGACATTCCATGTGCATGACCTCAATTCGTAGTCCTTATTTCGTTTGCCATGGTCGTCATCAAAAGGGGGGTCACTCATCCGAGGCTGATTGCTAATATCTATTGGGCGTGTTTTTTTTTACGTAGCGGGTCCCAAACCCAGCGCACACCCCTATTAAGGGAATGCTTCGCCTTCTCACTTTAGCTAGCCTTCAAATGGATGTTCTTAGGCTATCCGGAGAGTACTTGGTCAAAGACTGGAAGTCGTGAGCTGCTTGAGCTATATATAAAAGAATCGTTTGTGGCCACTCCTAAGTGAAAGGCGATCAGAGAACTTTCCTCACTTGCGTGAATTTCTACACATGACTCCATCCTCGATTTCTAGTATTATTTCCGGATAATTTGACCCAAAAGTCGATGTTCCACATTTTTGGCCTTATTTTGGTGAAATTTGATGTTTTCGAATGCGGAGGTGATTACGGGACCTATTGATTATTAGATTAGACGTCACTATGGGCTGTTAATGCTACGGTATTCCCAACATATTGTGCTGCATGTGAGGAACTAAATTTATTAGAAAACAATACATATTGGGAAACGATAATCGTTGAAACAATTATCTCTACATCTCCAAGTCAATTACGCACATTATTTGCTATCATCATTTCAACAAGCTTTCCATCAATCCCATCTAACCAGTAGCGCAAACACAAGAAATCCCGAGTTTCAGATGAATGAGAAGGTTCATAATCGGGCTTTGATCTTGATCGAAGACATGTTACCTCATGTGCGATAATTTATAAGTCAGGTTAAAAATAAAAGTACCAAATCGTGAAATGAATGAGGCATTTATTTAAGAAAATGAATATTATCCCCAGGAATTAGATTTAACTGTTCGAATGAATATACTCCTGTTGAATCACCAACGAAAGGAAGTTAACGATACATTAATGATGGAAATGGTGGTTTATATTTTGTGGATTCTCTTTGTGGTACTGTAAGGCATTTCTACTGGCAGTAGTTTGTGCGAGATCCAACATTGCGGTGGCAGTTGCTTCTTTTACAATAGCAGCCACATTGTTAAAAGGATGCCGTACGGCTCATTCAACATTGAAATTGCTGTTAAGTCTTTCAACTAGTGAAGAACCAACTATAATATTGCTAAACACTACGCAATGGCCAAAGTTTTAACAGGATCGAAAATCATCATTTGGGACGAATGCAAAATGGCACATAAACGAGCATTAAAACGAACATTGAAAGATCAACGCAATGACTTGAGATGTTTTGGAAGTGCGATGATTTGACTTTCAAGATGAAATAAACGCTTGCTGCAAATCATCGGGTCTATGGCGCTATGTAAAGGAACTTAAGCAGCTAACAAACATTTGCGTTGAATTTCTGAACGATATATCTGCTGAAGTTTTGTCTGAACAATAAAGAATATCGGTAATGATCGACTACCTGTTGTTTAATCTAGCGAATTTCATTGTCTCATCAAAAGACGAGTTCATCAACAAAGTATTTCCAAACATTATTACTATCCAGAAAAAATTGTTGAAAGAGCGAGCAATTTTGGTGAGTAAGAATAAAGATGTAGTAAAGAATAAAGATCGTAAAGAAATCATGTGGTATGAATCTAGAGAATGCATGTTTATTCCCATGGTCAATTCTATGTAGCACGTTCACGTGTCGCGTTATTTGTTATTTGTTATTGATAATAAAACGAAATATGTTGTCTGTCATAAGGTGCTTCACTAATAAATATACATAGTTTAAAAAAACTAAAAAACACGCTTTTAAAGCATATCAAACTAAAAAGTGAAAAATAATTCTTTGTATAAACTAACAATAATAATRAAGGAAAAATTCTTGRATTATTGTGAAAATAGCGTGGAATGCTCGATGTATGAAAAATATGTCACAA
>NW_017537416.1:0-1706 GCF_001853355.1 Bactrocera latifrons
CTAGGGGGACATGTTTTCACAATTTAATTTAATTAATAGGAGTTAGAAAATAAGAGCAGGCTTATTGAAAAAATTAGGTGCGAAAAGGAATGCGAAAATGTAATTTGCACAAACGAAATTGATTAACACAACGAAATTACTGATAGCACAACCGTATGCGTCGAGTGACAGTCGGAGACTAGTACAAGTGTATAAAAAGCGAAACAAAATGCTTAAAATATATTAAGGTACAGAGCAGTGAAAAGTTTAGAGCATTACAGTGACAATGCAAAAAATAAATAGACTATTATGATCAAATTGAAAGGTGATTTTTTTTATACTTCGCGTGTTTTTCAAATCGGTACAATTTTTTCTGTAAGTTGGTAGTACTGTTAGTGGCATCTATGCCAATTTTCAAAATATTCATTAGTATTTCAGATACGCATCGTTTTGTGAGCCTCTAAAAATTTATTCTTCGATTTTTACTACGTCCTGATGATGGTGCATTGGTTATACGTGATCGTTTCGCCACATTTTCAACTATTGTCGTGCCACAACCACCGCATTCGAATGATTTGCCTTCGTATATCTTCTGGCTATTCAGCAAATTCGCATGACCATCCCGAGGACACTGTTTGGACACAATTGAGAATATAAAAGCTGAATTGAAGAAGGCTCTGACGGCCATCATAACGGAGGATTTTTCTGATTGGAAAATTCCAGGACATAAGTTTATTGCAGTGGGAAGGAATTACTTTTGAGGAGATGAAATGGACAAAATTCACCCTTCAATTTGATTACAGTATATATATATATATATAGATCAATAAAATACTAACGTGCTACGTACGAGCAGCTGGAGTCATATGTTTCATTTTGCCAAGCACACCAAGAAATAGGTACGGGGAAAAATTGTCCAAAAACGCCTCAATAGATGAAGGAGTTGTGGCAACTGCTGGCAGATGAACTTAATTCGTGCAGAGGACCAATACGAAGTGCTGCAAAATGGAAAGAGGCAACATTTTAGTTTATGTGTCGTTTATTTATTATATTGTGTTAATTTGTAGACGTTAGGCTTTTGGAAAAGCCAACTGCGCAATCGTGCAAGGCGGTTGCAAATGAACCAAATCACGAAGTGCACGAAATAAGCTTATTAGCATTTTGATAGCTGATATACCAAAAAGGAATGCTGCAGAAGAGGAGAGGCGACGGCAGCATCGTGAAATGATGCAGGCCATTCAAGGCCTAACTAATTCTATAACGGAGCTAATAAAATCGTATACTAATAATGTAAAATAATTTCTAAAGTTTAATTAAAACTGAAATAACTTATGTGTAATACTTTTATTTAATTAATATTTATTGAATTTTTAGAATAAAAAAAATGGAATACGAATTTCAATTTTTTTTTCTTTTAACAAAAAGATAAATAATTAACAAATAATGCAAGTAAGTAGTGTATTTCGAAAGTCGAATTGTGAGAATATTCATATAGTATGTACAAATATGGATTGTCGTCTGTATATATATAACTAAAGAGTTATTCACCTTCGCACATGTACTGTGAAGAGTTATAATCATTACTTGGAGAATCAAAGTCTTCTGCAACCCCGTCATCTATTTCGTTTAACGTAATGCCTGCTTTCGTCATTATATTATGCAATATAACGCAAGTACTAACAAACAAAGCGGAAGTTTCGTGTGAATAATGTAGAACTCGGTGCTTC
>NW_017537416.1:4396-14788 GCF_001853355.1 Bactrocera latifrons
TTATAAAGGAAAGAGCTTTTTATTTCAGACACAGAATACCAAATGCTTGATAAATTTAAAATTGTGAAAAATTATAAATATGGTGAATTTGTCAAGTGCACAGAATAGGGGTGTTAGTGTTACCTAGGCCAGAAATATATATAGCAGCCTCCGTATATGTGTTAATTCCGTAATTGTTTTAAATATTTGTGAATATGAACTGAACTTATATTTTTCTATCAAGTCGTTTGTATCATTTGACATTTTTATGAAATCATCATGGTCAGGTGTACTTGAAATCCATTTCTATACTGTACCTAATTCATTAATACCTCTTTTTGATCCATTATTATCAGTTTTGAGTTRTTTTAAAAATTTCTATTGTTATAACATATGCTAAATTTGTATGTGTTGAAAATCAGTCGTTTTCCAATGCGACTCTGTAACAGCAAACATTGATACTAACCAAGAATGTACAAAACGAACAGGTCTATGATTTCTTCACTTTAACTGTTCATTCCTGTTAAAATACTTTGAATAAAGCATAATCTCAACAGTTTATGGGCCCAGGCACGTGGGTCCCACGTTTTTGATATTTAAAGTATACAGTGACTCACAAAATTGATCACGCTTCAGTTGAATATTCATTTATTTTTTCATTCGGTCTTGCATATGCAGTCAAACACAAATTCGGCTGAATACTTATGTTGCTTGGTGTTTGATGTACCGTTATCTATACGTTTTACGTCGCCACCAAAAGTAGCGGTAAAGTAAAATTTGAACAATACGCAGAAGGCAAGCGTGAGACTTTCGCTCGAAGTKTTTGGACGTGCGCAAAAAAGTGAATTCATTAAATAGAATAGTTTGAATTATTTGAAAAATATAGATATWAAAGGTAAAAGAAAATATACATACGTTTTTCCGCCGCTATAGTTACTTATATCTTTGGCAGACATGCGAAAATGGAACATGGTTATCTCCAATGGAGTTAAAGGCGAGGTGAAAAAATTGTTGATTGATGGTGTGACTCATCGCRAAATTTCTCGAAGGCTGAAAATTGGCATTGTGAGTAAAATTCGCAGAAAATTTGCAGATTTATTCATTAAAAATAAAGCAGGCCGTAAAAGAATTCTTAGCTCAGTTCAGGAACCGGACGTTGTTAGGAGTATAAGAAGTGGCAAACGCGAAAATGCCGTGGAAATATGCCATAGCCTGGAAAAGAATAATAATTTAAAGATTTCTGCAGAGACAATACGCAGAACATTACGAAATGCTGGTCTAAAAGGCCGTTCAAAATTCAAAAAGCCTCTTCTCACTGAGAGACACAAGAAGTTGCGGCTAAATTTTGCCAAAAAATACAAGACCTGGAATGCTAGTGACTGGGAGAAGGTCTTGTGGTCGGATGAGACCAAAATAAATCGGTTAGGATCTGATGGGCGCGAATGGACCTGGAGAAGCAAGGGTGCGAAATTACAGGCACACCACGTTAAGCCTACGCTGAAGTTTGGAAGAGGCTCCATTATGGTATGGGGATGCATGACGATCAATGGTGTTGGTAGATTGGCCAAAATGGAAGGACGAATGACGGCAGAGTCTATTCTGCGCAGTCATTTGCTTGGCACTATAGGAGACTTAGATGGAATTGGGTCGGACATTGTCTTCCAACAGGACAATGATCCGAAGCACACAGCAAGAGCGACTCGCAAATGGCTTCAGGACAATAGTATTAGTACACTAGATTGGCCTCCGCAATCTCCGGAACTCAACCCTATCGAGCACCTGTGGGGTATATTAAAAAAATCGGTCGCCGGCGAAGTGGGCTCATTGAGCGAATTATGGCCTAAGGTGCAGCAGGGATTCTATTTCGTCAGAAGCAAGCGCAAATTTGTGTTTAAGTATGCCAAGGAGAATCAAAGCCGTTATAGATGCCAAAGGTGGTTATGCGAAGTATTAATATTAATTTTTAACCCTGTTAATATTAAGTCACAAAATTGATCACATTGAATTGACGAGTGAACCGCCCTCTTGTTGAGATGGCAAGAAGTTTACTTGTACACTCAAATATGCCAGAGTTTCTATGGGCAGAGGCGGTGCAGAGAGCATGCTATAGCCGCAACAGATCGCCAACTGCAGCTTTGATTGGCATGATACCATATGAAGCTTGGAGTGGTAGAAAACCCAATGTAAAAAATATGCGTACATTTGGGGCCGTGGCTGTTGGCTTAGACAAAACGCGAAAAAACAAATTCCATGCGAAAGGTAAAGAGTACAGGTTCGTTGGGTACTACTTGGCATCAAAACCTTACAGACTTTCTGATCAAGAGAATCATCAAATTGTAGAAAAACGTGATGTTTTGTTCTATGAACATTTCAACAAACCCTAGTCAGATGATCAAATCGTTTTTGATGAATTACCAGAAATTCTGCCAGCTGATTCAAATTATAATGAAGAAACATTTATTACGTGCAGAAGTGAAGTTAAGCAGGAGAAAAGTATATACAATGAAGAAAGCGACGAACACGGCAGTACAGATGAGCCAGAGCTGGAGCAGAAACGTAAGATAGGACCCGGTAGACCAAGGGACCGGGACGTCCGAAGAAGAGCTACAATGTTATACAGGCAGTACAATCTGTAGAGATACCATTACCATAGACGTTTAAAAAGGCAACTTACCCTCAGTACGCTTCATACTGGCAGGCGGCTATGGACGCAGAGTATAAGGCCTTGGTGGAAAATGGCACGTGGACTGTGGCAGACTTACAAAGGGTGAACAAGTAATTGAGTGTAAATAGGTTTACATAGTTAAAAGAGATAAAACTGGCGCAGTTGAGCGGTACAAAGCACGTTTGGTAGCCAAGGGGTGCGCGCAGAAGTTCGGTGTGAACTATAACGAAACATTTTCTCTGGTGTGTCGATATGAAACGATACGCTTGATAYTCGCGCTCTCTGTCGAGCTGAAGTTACATTTGCATCAGATGGACGTTTGTACGGCTTATCTCAACAGCGAGTTAAAAGATAGTTCTACATGAAGCAGCCTGAGGAGGTATGTAGACAGAACGTGTGGCGAAAAAGTGTTACGATTGAACAAAGCGATTTACGGGTTAAAGCAAGCAGGAAGGGAGTGGAACTCCAAACAGAACACGGTGCTGTTTGAAATTGGGTTTTCTCAATATCAGAATCAACCGTGCCTGTATAAAAAGGACAWAGAAGGTAGCCTTTGTTTATTATTAATCTATGTAGATGATTTACTTATAGCGTGCCAGAAGAAGTCTGATTTAATACAAATTAAAACACTGATCTCAAGCAAGTTTAAATGCGTTGATAAAGGCCCACTTCAGGGGCAACAAAAGACTTGAAACTGAATTACCACGGTTGTGGTCAGGCGATTGGAGGTTATGTAGACGCAGACTGGAGAGGTGATATGAGTAACCATTTATCATACACCTGGTACGTGTTTTTCCTGGAAGGTGGGCCAATCTCGTGGAAATCGGAAAAACAAAATTCCGTAGCACCTAGCAGTACGGAGGCTGAGTATATAGCTTTATCGTCAGCGGCCAAAGAGCGTTGCACTTGAGACGTTTAATTATTGAAATTGGCTGTGGCAAGGCTTGTACACCAACAATATTGTGTGGCGGCAATATCAGCGCACAGAATCTCGCTAAGAATCCAGTTTACCATAACAGTTGTCCAGAGTGGTGACATAGAATTAAAGTACATTTCAACCGAAAATATGATAGCTGATATACWAACAAAAAATTTATCGAAAACAAAGCATTTACATTTTGTTAAGTTAATGGATTTAAATTAAATTTTATGTAAACAGAATCACATTGAGAAAGGGTGTTGAAAATAAGTTCGTTTCCAATGCGACTCTGTAACAGCAAACATGCATACTAACCAAAAATGTACAAAACGAACGGGTCTATGATTTCTTCACTTTAACTGTTCGTTCCTGTTAAAATACTTTGAATAAAGCGGAATGTCAACAGTTTGCATATGTCTTTATCTTTGACAGTCAGTTGCCCAATTTGTGTTAAATTTTCCCTTTAATTTCTATGCGCCCTATTATGTGTTTGTTCAATTATTGCACCATGCTTTTCTCTATTAGAGGAATAATTTAGTATATCAACAAAAATTTAATTGTTGATAATTTCGTCTATCTTGGCACCAGTATTAAAATCAACAACAATGCCAGTTTCGAAATCCAATTCAGAATAACTCATGCCAACAGGTGGCAGTAAAGTCCTCTCTCGACGAAAAAAGACCAAACTCTACAATTCACTCATTATGTGGTGCAGAAGTATGGGCGATGGCAACAGCTGATGAGTATACATCGTTCAACCAATTAAGAGGCAGCGGTTACGCTGGCTAGGTCATGTCATCCGAATGGATGAAAACACTTCAGCTCTGAGAGTATTTAACGCAGTGCCCGCCGTGGGAAGCAGAAAAAGAAGGACTTGGCTTCGCTTATAACTATAATCGCGTAGGCGGTGTCTATGCCAGTAAAGAAGAAGTTTTAATAAATACGGATATTTCTTTGGTTTATTTTCCACCACTCAATCAAATTCAAAGTTTCTGTCTTCTTAACTACTTCTCTGTTATATCTTTCTTCTACGTCTTTTCTGAATTATTTCAGATAGCTGAAGTAAATTTGGGGAAAGTAATGTATGATTGCTTCGGAAATCATTTGTTCACAAACGAAGTATATATGACTATTCTTTTTTATTATTTTTAAAATATTGGGTAGTCGGAAAAGTCTTTTCGTATTTCTAATAAAACTTCAACTTATTTTTTTATATTTATAATATTAAATAAATAAACAAATATGTGCCATTTTGGTCAACCACTTTTCGTCATTTTTTCGCTAGAGACATTATTCCATCAGCGTAGAACTTTCTTCAGTACAAATCGAAATTTCCAGAACGGAAGCGGACGAACCATTGCTGTGCTACACGAACTGATACAGCGCCATTTTCGTGAACATCACAAATTTCATTGTGGCTTGTGCGGCAGCTTTCCATTTTTTCTACAAAACTTTCTAAATACAGCGCATATCTTCATTATTTTCACTCATTTTTGAACAGCTGTAACTTTTTTAACTTCCTCGAATTTAATTTTTGTTTTTGCTAAATAAAGCTTGAAATCTGACCTTTCCAACTCTATATGGTTGACACAATGTGATTGGTAGCATTAGAGAGA
Source organism: Bactrocera latifrons (assembly GCF_001853355.1). Lineage (NCBI taxonomy): Eukaryota > Metazoa > Arthropoda > Insecta > Diptera > Tephritidae > Bactrocera > Bactrocera latifrons. Next base: position 9,576 of record NW_017537416.1, read on the forward strand.
TACGATATAATATATGTTAGTTGGGTGTAGTATTGACACGATTTCATCTATTTTTGCCAATACATAATAGGGTCAAACCWCGTCAAGTGGTCCACGAAAATTTCGAAAAATCTCCGTTCTTCTAAATTAGCAGTTCATTAGGAAGGGGACCAGACGCATACGCCGTGATATAAATATTTCGTTAAAATTCTATTTGTTGTTAAAGTTATTAAAGATTGAAGTTTAGAGGACGATAAAATTTTAAAATTATTCGATGAAATTTTATGAAGTCAACAAAAATGTTCGTGCTATATTATAAATATTTTACATGTTCCATTTGTTTAAGTAATAATAATTTACATACTTTTTTGTAAACCAATTGAAATTGTTTAAGTGTTCTTTAAGCTAAAAAATTGAAAAGAATGTAATACGAGTACAACGCGGAAATAATCTGCAAGAAAAATTTTATTCATTCATACCATTCCAACGTAATTGAATTTTTTGTCCCCCTAAAGCTCTCAAAACGTATGACACATCGATCGTTGCACAATATGCGATCGCTGCGCTTATGCTTTTCTAGCGGCACAGATGTCGGGAGCTTACGAGCGCACTCCGCAACTATCGATGTGCCATACGTTTTAAGAGCGGTAGAGGGACAAAAAATTCAATATCTTTGGAATGGTATGAAGTATGGAATGGTATGAATAATAAGTTTCGCAAACCATTTTAGTGTAGATCTGAAAGTGGACAACTGGCGTGGCCTCGGTCCTTCCATATTTCTGTTGCACTATCCACATTATAAGTGAAGTGTATAAGAAAATGAGACAAAAAATGATTATCACTTCTACTGGTTGTCAAATATCTCAGTTTCGTTTTTTTCTTTTGTCTCTTGAATTTCGCGGCGATGTATAAAGCGCTACAGAGCTCATATTTGTGAATACTATGCATCTTTGAAAGGTTTTCACATAACCTCCAAAACAACGCTATGAATGACTAATTTGGATATTGTGTTCAACAGTTATAGACGTGTAAACATGGATTTCACTAACGCCGAAATTCGCGCTTTTTTAAAGTTTTGCTTTATTAAGGAAAATCCGTTGGACAAACTTTCCGTGAGATTAATGGTGTTTTGTGAGATGGTACTCTATCACTTCGACCTGCGGAGGAATATTTTCGACGATTCAGAGCGGGTGAAATCGACACCATTGATAAGCCAGCCGACGAATACCGATCAAATCATGGAAAACATCGAGTTAGACCGGCATATGGCGTCAACTGACATCGCCCAGAAGATTTGAGCTCGTCCCCAAATCATTTGTTTAATTGAAAAACCACGCGAAAGGTTTAAGTTATAAAATTGTACTCCGCTCTGGTTGCCCAGAGCTTCTTTATTTATACGGTTTCTTATTCTAATTCGTGTATKCACCACATGCAGAGTACATACACATATCTTAATACTAATCTACTGTACATASCGGCAGTATGTTATTTATTTTAAAATATCAATTGTTATTATAAATGATGTAACAGAGCTATTTTAAGCTTTTGTTTGTAAAATAACGTCAGTTTTGTTAGAGCTTTGAGTAATTTTACATTTTACATATTAGTGGCATCACCACTCTACCTCATCTCTCTATCTTCCATTCTACTGTCAACTCTACTGTCGTCCTACTGTCATTKGCAAATATAGGATCAAATTGAAGTTAGCGAAAACGACATCTGTCGGCCTGCCGTCGCGTAGTCGTGCAGCTGTTAAAATAGGTCCGTCGATAAGAACGTGTGTATTTTAATATTTGACAGATGTCGTTTGCAGTCTGTTGCGAGCATTGTATTCCACACATGATGATGGAAATGGGTATTTGTACATACATTTTTATATTTACGACTATATTTTTATCTGTTAGCGATAATGCACATAAATATTTGAAATATGATATCCGTTTCTATATAGATTTACAAAACTATCTCATTTACAATTGTAGCCGTTAAGAACTGTTCAGAAATCTGGGCATTTTAATTAGATTTTTCTTTATAAGATTAGCTGGTCGAGCTCGTAATAAATTTTCTCATACAAAAAGATTTATTTATTTTTTCTTATTGTCTACATTTTTAATTTGTAATATAATTTTAAATTATGTATCCTCCTATGGGATATACATTCCTTGCTGCATTACATATGCGTCGTAGGATAATTGTTAAGCTGGTGGCAATTAACAGGATTAGGTTGGTGGTATTCATACCGTAATGCACCATATGATGCCACTCTAAGTCCAAAGGGAATCCCCAAATGGTAGTTGGTCTAGAATGGTAGTTTGATTACTACCATTGCAGCTGGTTTTGGCCTCTATCTTTGATGGCATTGAAAATATCCATGTATTAGGTGAAGAGAGCTGTAACCAAAATTCTTGCGTTGGCATAATATTGACTTCACAATTAAGTGGTATGCCTGTTTTATTTCTTAATAATGACATCTCAGAAGTCTGCACATTTCCTACATTAAAGATAGGATGCACTTGTGGACATACTGTCATTCTCACCATACGTTGACATCTGAACAACATTTCTTCAGTCATGCTATAAACAAACGTTTTATTTTCGCTGAAAATAATGTGACGATTTGTTTCCTTAATGCTGACGAAATACCCGTCATGTATTGTGGGATATGGGTATATTGTGTACATATGCAGTTCTGTTTTGGTAACTATTATATTAAACAATATAAAATTTTTAGTAACTTTGGCTGTTGTGGTGGCTATATGTCCGAGTTCAAAGGGATCAGTATCGGGAAGCTGCAAGCTCTGGTCAAGATTATTTGAAATTAATTTTATTTGGGCTTCAAACTTTTTTATCGGCAATAGCCTTTCCATGAAGTTACCTCTAGAGTTCCAAAATACGCTTATAATGTCTCTTTGAAGCATTTCAAAGGTCTCCATTGTTGTGCTGAGTTTGGTGGCTGCTTCAATAAATAACTCACGTTTCAATTGTTCATCGAGAATGGAACTCATTGAATAAATTGAGTCGTTCATTATTTTAAAGTTATCCCAGTGAGCTTGATTTTGACGTTTTAAAACATCTAAGGTAACGTCTTCCACTGAAGATTGATTTCGCAGCAATCCTASCAAGTAGTTTTCGTTCTCCTTAGCCTTCTCTATTTTTTTCGTAAGAACTTCTGCATGTTCTTCATCCATCAGAACAAACAAGGAGTGGTATAATGACCTTACAAAGGGAACAATGACCTTGTCTTCCGTTGCATCCTCCTCCCCGTGAACGCGATGTCAAGAAGTTGTTCAATCTCTAAATATTTGTGGTGCAGCTGCTGAGCCATTGCATTCACTTTCTCCTCTTTAAATATAGTTGAGTCTTTTAAGTATTTCAGCGAATTTGAAATTTTCTGCTTTTCAACCGAGTACAGAACAAGATCGATGTGGACAATTATATCCCACGCTGTCCTAGTCAACCCAACAGGCCCTCTTTTTTCCAAAAATACTCCAGAACTATTTTTAAAATAACTTACATTTAAGCATTTTACGGATGGTAAAACTATAAGTAAACTTAATAATGTTAAAATGAAGTTTTTATTTTTTATACGAGTCGACCGCCTTGGTRTATTATCATTTATCYCAATCGGATCKTCTCTTATYTTTTCATCGATAGGAAAAGGACAAACATTGTGTATTGCTCTTTTTGATGYACCATTGCTTGTCCTTACGTCTACCATTCTAYATTTRCCATCTTGGCCTAAAATGACGKTTTCAATACGTCCTCTTCGCCACTGTAATGGTGGAAYATTTTCTTCTTTAAGAAGTACCAAGGTACCGGTTTTAATATTTTCAAAAGGAACTTGCCATTTATTTCTTTTTTGCAGTTCATTTAAATATTCATTGGACCATCTCTTCCAGAACTCTCTTGAATTATTTTCGACCGATTTCCAATGGTCCTTTAACCCTTTGTAACTTTGGTTGTAGTTCGTGTCAACGATAGTTGATAATGGTTCTCCTACCAAAAAATGACCTGGTGTTAATACYTGGAGATCATTTGGATTGTTTGATAATGGGATAATAGGTCTTGAATTAAGTATKGCTTCTATTTGTGTCATGAGTGTGGACATTTCTTCAAAAGTCATTACACCTTSAACTACTCGGAAAAAATGTTTTTTAACTGATTTAACAGCCGCTTCCCACAGTCCTCCTACATGTGGAGATCTTGCTGGTATATTTATCCAGGTTATTTCTCTTTGATTACCAAATTCTGACAATTCTGCTTTATGTGAGTCTTTCTTAAATAATTTAATAATTTAATAATTTAATCTGAATAGATTTTGTGGGGGCAACTTCTCCTAGAAATAAATCGTTTTAAGGCACCTATAAAAGCTGCTGAAGAAAGATCTGATACTACTTCTAAGTGTACTGCCTTCATGGCAAAGCATACGAAGGCACAGACATAAACTTTATCAGCCTTTTTTCCACGTATTTTATGAATCCAAATTGGACCGAGGAAGTCCATTCCTACAATATAAAATGGGCGCGTYCCCATTAGTCTATCGTGCGGTAAGTTTCCCATTAACTGGCGTAGGGGTCGAGGGTTTACTTTAAAGCATCTATAACATTTATTTATAACTTTGCTTGCTAATTGTCTACCTCTTAAAATCCAAAACTTTTGCCTGGTTATTGCTAGTAAACCTTGTGGTCCAATGTGTAGATGTTTAACATGTATATGATTCACTAATAAACGAACGATTTCATCTTCATAAGGAAGAAGTATAGGGTGCTTAGCTTTCTCTGAAAGATACTACATTGAATCCTACCTCCTACTCTTATAATATTATTTTTGTCTACAATTGGAGCTAATGTGGCTAATTTTAAATTTTTGGAATTCGTTTGTTGGAATTGATTAGTTTTAGTTCTGGATCAAAGTATTTTTTTTTTATGCTTGCTTGTCGTTTATAAAAAATTTTATTCATTAATGGTTTTTTCCTAATGATATCTATAAATTTAAATATGTTAGATAAAACGTTTTGTAGAAATTCGAAACTATTTTTATGGTTAATAGTCATTAGAATTGTTTGTTTTTCATTGTTTAAATTATCATTGTTTACCTTTTTTTGGATTTTATAATTATTTGTATAAATAATTTCCGGTCTCTAAACCATAATTTGCTGGTGATAAGTTCGCTTGGTGTCACTCCTCTAGAAATAATATCAGCCGGATTGTCTTTTGAGCAGATATGCCTCCAAT
>NW_017537416.1:15022-17270 GCF_001853355.1 Bactrocera latifrons
CAGAGAAAGAAATCTTCTTTTTGCTTGTAAAGAAGAATCACCTAAATTTATACTTTCTTTTTTGAATGGAAGAGCTACAGTGAATTTACCGTCTGCAGAAATTTTAAAATGATCATTAAAATGTTACTCACAATGTGTTTCTTCTTTAGTTTGATTAACAGTTGATTGTCTAGTTTTTCATCTAAATATGATGCAACACCACAGTGAACTAATTTGGAGCTTATATTGGTTGGTCCGTATATCAACCACGAAAACACACTGTTCTGCACTTTGTAATTAACGTTTTCAATGGTAAGTTTCTCTTCTTTTAACAAATCAAAGAATATATGCGCACCTAAAAGTAAGTCAATTTTACCGGGAACACCAAATGAGGGATTGGCCAGTTTTATATTCTCTGGAATTTTTTTGACTTTTATGTGTTCTGTGGGCACATTGGACACAATCTTTTGTACTACAATGGTGTCTAAATTTGTTTCGAAAGGATCTATTAATGATTTCAAATGAAGATTAACTCTTTCATTTGTATTTGTCTTGTTTTGACCAACTCCTTCAATGGTCATAGATTCTTTCCTGGAAGGAAGTTTTAATTTATTTTTCAGTTCTTGGGTTATAAGGTGAACTTGAGACCCACTATCTAATAAAGCACGCGCCTTTATAATTCTTCCATCACGGTCTTTTATACCAACAAGTGCTGTTTTTAGTAGAACATATTCGCAATCACTTTTTATTCTATGATTTTTGGTATTTTTAATGATTGTGCTTGTCGCTTTAGAAGTTTATCTTTGTGGAGCCATAAATGATGGTTTCTTTACAAGTGAGGCAATTTTCGCCTTTACATTCCTTTATATTGTGCTCTATTTAAAGACATTTGGTGCATAATTTGTTTTTCATTACTGCATCCCATTTGTCGTGGGTAGAAATAGCTTTAAATTTATAGCAATAAAATATAGTGTGTGAAGTATTACATCCCATTATTCATTTAAATTCTGCATTTTGAAATTTTGGTGATGTTTTTGAAGYTTGTGCTGCTTCTAGTGCATTCCCTTCATGATTCAGAAACGACTGTAGTGAATTTAAGGTAGTATTTTTGAGGGAATTTTCATACTTAAGTCTTAAATTTTTGTCTAATTTTTGTACAAGCGTAAAATTTAATAAAGCTTGTAATAAATTATCTGCAGACAAACTGAGGCTTTCCAATGCTTGTTTACTTTCAGAAATTTTTTCTTGAAATTTTCGTACACTAAAAGCAGTCTCAGTCACTACTGGTGCATCCAAAATTTGCTTGAAATAAGTATTTGCCAGTAACCTTTTATTAGTGAATTTTTCATTGCCTGGAACCTGGAAACTGAAAAATTTGTCGAGGTTGAAGGCAGATTTGCAATACAACTTGCGGCCGATCCTCTTAATTTAGTTTTTAAAATACACATTTTGTACGTGTCTGAAACCTTTTGAGAAACTACAAGTTGCTTAAACAATTATTTAAAAGTTTGCCAATGAGCGAAATCTCCTGAAAAAATGTCAACTTGAGGCAACGTAAAATAGACAGCATTTCTTTTGTTAATAGAATTTAATTTGAGTTTGTACAATCTATTTCTCAAATCATAGAATTTACCTATTAACTCTTCATTTTCGAGCTGCCTAATAAAATCAAGCACAGAATCATGAGTTTTTTCTATAAGTCTCTCTATGCTGTCTACAGAGCATATTTCGTTTAATTCGCAGTCTTCAATATTTTTTTCTAATTCTGTTAATAAGAATTGAAGCCTGTGAACTAAACCAGGATTTGGAAGGCATTCCATTTTCTTGGGAGCACTATTTTCATGAATTATAGCGATCAATTCGACTAACTTGGCGTACGCTGTCAAATAAAGCATACTAACCGTCCCTTCCACGTCAATTTTAAAATAATTATCTTTTTTGTTTTTTGGATCTTTGGACAATTCTAAATGGTTTCGTTGAAACTCTGACCATTTTTTGCCCAAACTATCTTGGAGTTTTTCCAATTTTTCTAAATCTTCATTTATATCCATACTCATGGACTTAAAATGAAGTTTTTGCAGTTCTTCTGCTAATTTAATTTGGTTCTCCATTTTCCCAAAAACAAAATAAACAATTGTATATGAATTCAATAAAAAACATGAAAATGTTCTTACCTTGGCAGAATGTGGTGTGACTGTAAATTTGGATAAAATTTTTTTAATCACTTTTTCACTTTTCGTTTCTTTTTTTTAAGTAAAAAAATATTTTT
>NW_017537416.1:17590-22694 GCF_001853355.1 Bactrocera latifrons
TATTTACTTAAGATAACATATTGACCTAAGATGTGCATTTGGGCAATTGAATACAAATGTGCATGTGTAGATGAAAACAACCCCATACCTTGTAGTATAAACAATACCCGAAATGAACATTTATTACACTGATGATTGAAATGGCTATTTGTTCATACATTTTTATATTTACGACTATATTTTATATATAGGAGGTTTGATCGCATCCACCATATAGCCCGGACATAGCGCCAAGTGATTACCATCCTTTCCTGTACATGGCGAACGCCCTTGTTTTAGTAAAGTTGAACTAAAAGAGGCTTGTGAAAAGTGGCTGTCCGAGTTCTGCGCAAATAAGGATGGGGGCTTCTACCGATCACTGTAATACTTTTTATAAAGCATTGAATAAAGAGAAAAAAGCGGACGGGAGATATTTCACAACTTAATATTAGTATCTTTTGATTTTGAAAAACAAACACTCGAATTTATTAGGTGATCGAACGATCTCAGTATGATTGCCTTTTTTGAATCAGTAAATAAAAAAAAATCATCTAAACACTTATTCGAAGGCGGACAATCCACGCTACTACTAAACCAAAAATATAAAATGTTTTTGCTCATAAGAAACCATAAGACCGATATTTTATGTACATGGATATTTCGAGTTTCACTGAAAACCCTCGATCAACGTCGACGTTATTCATTTTTTTACTATCTCCTGTTGCTAGCGGCTGAGACTGTTACAAAATGTTATTTTAGACATACTCTTACATAATTAAGTAAATTCGTTTTTCAGCAATCTTTATAGTATTTTTATCTCTTAGGTTTCGATTGCAAGAAACTTCTTGTTGCTCAAATCCTCATTTCGGAAATTGCTGTCCTCTGGTAGTGCGGTCACAATTTTGGAGATAGTGAATTAGCAAAAACTTTGTTGGAACAGTTCCAGAACTGGTGTTTTGCTTGGCACCAACCAATCGAACTTGCCAAATTTACATCACCATTCTGGCAGCTGTGGCTAGTATGGATTTATATCATTACTACTACTCCGTATCCTGTTATTTGCAAATACCTTTTAGTGAGTTTCTTGGTGAGCTGGTTCACCATGTGAGCATAAATTACGCCATGCGAAACATATTTTATCTTATTAATTGAATGTCTGCTGTAGGGTTTTATAATCCATTTATTGTTATCATATAAATATGTAAATTTTAAATATATAAATTTAAATTGTATCTAATTATAAATAAAGAGGGTGGCAGCGTCGTATGTGAATTGTTTAAAATATCAGAAGTGCTTGTATTACACGGAAAATGTCGTCAAGTGACGATTTATTTAGTTTATGCATCGTCGAACAACTAAAATCATGGTTGCGTTTCCTCGGGCATAAAACAACAGGTAATAAAGCCGAAGTAATTGTTCGCCTCTAACAAATTCCTGAAGAGCTTCGTGAAAAGTTTCGAAATTCGGCGCTTGACGCTGGCGTTGACGKCGACGTTGACTATACACATGCCACCATTCCTGACGAAATCAACGAAGGAACGAGCAGTACAAACATTACCGACGAGTGGGGTGAATTTAACAATGGTAATGTTCCAGAAAAAAATGCAAAGAGTGATGCTAACGAGTGGTGTCCTTTAAAAATTGAACTAGAATTGTTGAAGGGCGAATTGGAAGTAAAGAAGATGGAAAATTAACGTATAATGAGAGAAAAAGAACAGTTGAGAAATAATGTTGATCAAAAACGAAACATTTCCAATAAGCAAAAGTTCGCAGTTGTGAATGAGCTTATTTCTGACTTTTCTGGTAGTGGTGAATGCTCTAAACTATGGCAACCACAACTAAAAAATATTCATTGTTTATTCAACTTGATGATAAAAACATAAGAACACTAATTGTAAATAAACTAAAAGGCAATGCGCTAAAGTGGTTGCATTCTCGAGGTGATTTGATTACAATTCCTATTAACAAGCTTTTAATGAAAATGAGCTCTGTCTTTGAAAAAATTAAAATTTGATTCTGGCAAATAAAATTCTAATTGGAGAAGATGAACTGTATGTATGATATAACAAATGAAACAATGACTTTTCCAATCATTTTAGGAAGATACCTTTTAAGTAAACATAATTACGCTACGCGGCTACGCTGACTTGGTCATGTTGTCCGAATGGACAAACTTTGAAAGTATTCGACGCTGTACCCACCGGGGGAAGCAGAGGAAGAGGAAGACCTCCACTCCGTTGGAAGGACCAGGTGGAGAAGGACCTGGCTACGGTTGAAACAACCAAGCCACGTAGTCAAAAGAAGAGACGACTGGCGCGCTCTTCTTAACTCGGCTATGATCRCGTAAGCGGTGTCGCCGCGAATTAAGAAGAAGAAGAATCACAAATTAGAATGTAAACTTCAAGATTCGAGTTTCAAAGTCGGAAATAATACATCTGATGAAGAGTGTAAAAGATTAATGAAAACTGATAATACCAAATTTGAATTTGATTTGTGAATTGCATTGAAGTAATGAAAATTTAATCAAAAACTCCAAATGTTTATATAAAAAATGATAAAACAAGTATCTATGCAAAGCAAAATTTGTGCGATTATTATAAGATCATTATATGTGTTGTATGCGCCCCGATACGCCAAATGTGATATTAAAGTGATGTTGAGTACAGAAAAGCGTTTTAATTGTTCTCCGAGAAGAMCCCCATTGTTTTAATAAGGAAAAGTACAGGTGATATAATTTTATGTTCATAGTTTGAATAAGATAACAATGAAAGATAACTATCCTCTGCCTTTTATTGACGATTTGCTAGATAGGCTAGCTAGTGTTCTATCACCAAAAATGCCCCTTCAACTTTCCAGTTATTTGTTAGCAATGTTTTGGATGATCTGATTCGTGCAGAAAAAATTGCTTTTTATTTAGACGATATCATGATATATACAAGTAATGAAGAAGAGCATTTAGATATTTTGCAGGAAGTTTTTGATAAGTTGGTACAAAACAAATTAGAATTGAGAATAGATAAATGTCACTTTCTGAAATACCCTATTTTCGAGTAAAGGTATTCGACCAGATGAAAAGAATGTAGAAGCTATAGTGAACTTTCTTGAAAAAAAAAAGAAAAACAAAAACGCTTGAGAAAAATCTGTCAATTTGCCAAAATCGGGATAGAAAAATTATTGGGATCCGGCGAAAGTTGAAAAGAGGGAAAATTTTGAAATGCGCAATTTCTTAGCTTATAGAAAAAACGGGCCAAATATACTATTTTATATGCCAATTGATATGAAGAACATTTATTTATAAATTATCACGATGAAATGGGTCATAAGGGAAATGACAAAATATATCAATATAATATATAAAATTATAGTATATGCATTGGTTTCCCAAAATGAAGGAAAGAATTAAACAACATATCTTAAATTGAGTGAAGTGTGTTGCCTTTTCCCCGAAGAGTGGGAAACATGAGGGCCTCTTACATAATACGAGGTGTGTTCAAAAAGTATCGCGAATTTTGAATTTTCGCGGGTTACGTATATTGGATTTTCGATTTTTTTTTTTTTTTTTTTTTTTTTTTTTTTTTTTTTTTTTTTTTTTTTTTTTTTTTTTTTTTTTTTTTTTTTTTTTTTTTTTTTTGGCGTTATGTTGGTACTCACGTCTCTCACTTATGCCGACAAGCTCGGCCATTTTGAATGTTCATTTAATTGTTGACAGATGCTTTGCGTGCACGTGTTTTGGATCGTCTTCGATTTTTACCTGTATCAAATTTTGTGTGAAAAACGAAACTAAGTGCGCGGATACATTCCGAATGTAGACTGTGGCACACGGAGAAGCTACCTTGGACCGAAGCAATGTTTATCGGTGGTACAAAATGTTCTCAGAAGGCCGAGRAGATGTGACAAAAATTGGCTTTTGCACCACGATAACGCCCCTGCTCACACAACGTTGCTTGTGCGCGACTTTTTGGCCAAAAACAACACACTAATGATACCGCAGCCACCGTATTCCCCAGATCTGGCCCCTAAACTGAAGAGGCCCATGAAAGGACGACGTTACGCTTCTCTTGACGAGATAAAGACGGCATCGAAGGAGGAGCTGAATAAGATAAAAAAAATGATTTTTTGAAGTGTTTCCATTGATTCGAAGATTGGAAAAACCGTTGGCACAAGTGTATAATAAATAAATAATTTTTGAAAAAACACAAAACTCGCGATACTTTTTGAACACACCTCGCTAATATACTACATATTGAATTAGCGAAGTTTTGGTAATGTATACTAATAACACTGGTAGACACATAATATGGGGCACGAAATTTGTTAGGTGTTTCTARTGCAGTTTGATAACTTGAAGTCTAATCTGAAAACAGAATTTCTCTATCATTATATTGCATCATCTCATATTTTCATACGATCAGAGATTTATCCGGTTTAGACCGGTTCTGCTCGCTTGTTTGAAGTAAACAGCGTATTTTACGATAATTTTWTTTTACAAAATTTATCAGTAGGCTAACGGTGTTCGAAATTGTTACGTGTTCTATGTTTGAATACCAAAAGGTTTTTGAGTTCAAATTCTTTTACGTTTTTGAAAGTACTGTGTTTAAYATTTTTAGGCTTAAATAGTGCCAAAAGTTTTTGTTATGTGTGCGGAGAACTTACGTTATTTTACTCCGTTTGTGCTAAAAGCATATAAATTGTATTGTGGTGTTAAAGTTGTGGACCAAGACAAAGCACGAAAATGTTCAAATCGTAAAATGCTCTTTGCAGTGCTAATTGTTTAGAGAGAACCTAAAGATCATGCTACAGAAAGCTATTTTGCCTCAAAAATATTAAAGGTATTGGACCGAAGTCTAAACATACGGTTAAGTAGTATAATTTACCATCAGCTTTAAGACCCGTCAAACACAGTGAATAAGCGTAACCGCTGTCTTTTAATTCTCTGAACTATATCAATGTCGTCGTATATCTCGTACAGTTATCCTGCATTGAATTTCCAGGCTGACATTGTTGGTGGTGTTTACGCTGGTTTCAAGACGAAATTATCTACAACTACAAAGCTATGACTGTCAGCAGTGACGTGAGTGCCAAGTCGCGAGTGCGACGACTGTTTGTTTGATGACAGGAGATATTT
>NW_017537416.1:22857-28662 GCF_001853355.1 Bactrocera latifrons
TGAAAAAGTCGCACGATAAGGAATCGCCTTGTCTGAAACCTCGTTTGGTATCGAACGGCTCGGAGAGGTCCTTCCCGATTCTGACGGAGCTTTAGGTACTGGTCAACGTCAGCTCACACAGCCATATAAGTTTTGCACGGATGCCAAATTCAGACATCGCGGCATAAAGGCAGCTTTTCGTGCTGTCGAAAGCAGCTTTGAAATTAACGAAGAGGTGGTGAGTGTCGATTCGCCTTTCAAGGGTMTTTTCCAAAATTTGGCGCATGGTGAATATCTGATCGGTTGTTGATTTTCTATTTCTGAAGCCACACAGATAAAGTCCAATCAGTTTCAGTTTCATCATCGTTGACACAATAAGCTCAATAGAACCTTATATGCAATGTTCAATGTTGGCGCAGACTGTGGGGTCTTTTGTTTTTTGGATTGGGCATAGCACACTTAAATTCCAATCGTTGGGCATGCTTTCGTCCGACCATATTTTACAAAGAAGCTGATGCATGCTCTGCTCCTTATCAGGAAGCATACATTCAATATTGCATAAACATTTAATTGTGAAAAAATCTCACTTAGGATCTCACACAATTTATCAATCGATCAAAAAAAGAACAAAACTCTTCCAAGCAAATATTTACCCTCTTTTTTGAAAAACTGAATATGTCGATACCATACCATTAAAACAACGAAATACAGTAAATTCTGAGGGGTGCATAGCCATTTGTTTCTTTTCTTTCACACATCGACTAATAAACTATAAAACTAATGCATTTTTGAGCACTTAAAATTTCTATGTATATCAAGAGAGCGGAATGCAGGTTTTTAGATGATACAAATCTGTTTTTTTTTTCTATAATATTATATAAAACACAAACTACGTATGATGCATAGATACGCGAACTAGCCCTTCAGTTTTTTAGATATCGATCTGCATTTTTGCACACATTCTCTTTTCTCCAAGCTGTTCATCGAAACCGCGGGTAACGGACTATTGCCATACAAACTAAACTTTCTCATTTGACGATTTGACGTCTAATACAATAAAAAAAATTTTTAATTTAAATTGTTAAGATTGGATAACTATTCCWTATATCTGCAATACAAACTGAACACTCGAAATCAATTTAATGTAGGGAATTTGTATTTGTTAGGTGTAATAAATAATAGGTAGATGAAACAAAGAAAACATATTATAATCGTTTTTCGCTATCTGTTTTTGCATTTTATGAGCAAATTTATTATAGTAATACGTAAACATTTTATACCATTGGAAAGTAGATATTTCAGCGAAAAATATCGAATTTAACTCTGCTTTCTCAATGTCTGGCTACAAACTTTCTGTTTAGTTGATAAAGCTGTCCGCTTAATGGAGCTTTCACTGTATTTTTTATTTATGAATGTTTCACCATCCTATCTTATAAGTTATCTCGAACTGGATACAGTGTGGTTCAGTAATTTAGGTGTAGTTCAAATCGGTTCAGTAGTTTAGGAGTCCATCGCGGACAAAAAACGTGACACGTCATTTTTTATATATTATATAAAGATTTATGTGTCTTACAATTATTCTCTTGATTCTTTGCATATCCGTAAATGTAAGATTGCTGCTCTGCCACAGATAGTTCACGTTCCATGCACAGCACTCATTATTATAAATACCAAAAATTGCCAAAAATTTTAGGAGCACACTTTTCAGTTGATTTTTTAAAAGAATTGCGTTAACTCGCCAATTTTTGTCTTCTGTTTTCTTTTTTTTCCTAGGTTGAGGATACTTGATTGATATTTTCATACTTTTGATACTTATTTTTTCTCCCTAATGAGGATACTTAATTTTTTTTAACGGGAAACACACGTTAATTAACCCGCGTCTAGGGATCTCTTCGAAKTGACCAGAAACGAATCTTTTAAATATGGCTGAAGCTGCCAACTTCTTACGGTTTTGAACTAAGTATCCTCAGGGTAGCCAATTAACATTAGTTTTTAGGCGAACTAAAGTGAGAAGGCGAAAAAACCTCTAGATGTGTATAAGAGACAGGGCTGATATCACCGCCATCCAAGAAGTGCGATTAATGGGGTAAGGACTGAAACGAGTAGGTCTTTGTGGCATTTGTTTCTTCTTCTTTACTGGCATAGACACCAAACGAAGCATAGCGTACTGTATAGCAAAGTACCTATCGAAAGCAGAACATGCAAGTATAGATTCCGGAATTGCACAGGCAATACAGCAAATTCAACGGGAAGAAACTGATATTTCACACAAACTGTTCAGCATATGTATGAAGATTCTTCATGAACGACAAGTATCAGCTGCAGAATGTRCATATAGACTTTGTCATATCTCATTACTTAACAGTTCTTAAAGCTAAATTTTTCTGAACACAAGAAAGACAGAACAGCGTTACATACTATTGCAATTCGACAGAAGCGAGCGCGCAACTGGTTATTATAGTAATATCTTTGAGAGATATCAAAAACGTCCGCTACAATCTCTCGACTACGATTTTCACAAAAAGTAAGCGAAACAGGGTAAGGTGTTGATCACGACGCGTATTAAGAATATCGAAACACACGTTAAATTGTTTGCTTTGTGACATATTTTTCATAYATCGAGCATTCCACGCTATTTTCACAACAACGCTGGAATTTTTCCTTCATTATTATTGTTAGTTTTTACAAAGATTTAGTTTTCACTTTTTAGTTTGATATGCTTTAAAAGCGTGTTTTTAGTTTTTTAAACTATATTGAATTTTTGCCGAACCCTGAAGTTCGGCCATTGGTTGTCCGTGACAACGGAGTTTTCGTGAGAAATAATTAGTGTATGTCTATTTACATACAAAATTTTGTGTACACAAATTAGCAAACACGGGTAGGATTCTTTAAAATTTGTTTACGTACACACCAGAGATTTGCAATTGGTACCAATAAAATTACTGCACTTAAGTCATGAGCCATACAAATTGGTGCAAATGAGTACTCTACTAATATAAAAAATTACTAAGACTCATTCCCACCAAAAGAAAAAAATTATCAAATTATTTCTACATATATGAGTGACAACAATTTATGACTCTCTCAATAGTAGAAAATAATTTGACTTTACTCACTTTTTTGAAGGAAAGRATGAAAAAAATTGGTATAATTCAAAGAATAAAAGTGTTAATTTCGGATCATGAGCTGAGAAACTGTTTCGTTATTGTCTGTTTTTGTAAGAGTTTTAGTATTAAAGGTTTTTTGTAAAGGTAAATATACTGATATTTATATATTATAATTTATTTCAAGTTGATATTGCACGATGAAGTCAAACGAAGACTTAGTGGGGAAAATTGCTATGGGTATTTATAAGGCCAGCATAAAACGGAAGGGCAGAAGTGATATTTGATGGCAGAAGTATATTGCTTGACATGGTATGTTGTAATTGTAAAAAAGTGTATAAATGCCATGGCATGCAGACTTCCACTCTCAACAGACATATGTATGTAAATGCTTTAAATCACATATAACTGAACTRCCCAGACAGAAAGTAAGAGAAGAGGATAAAAGATTTGCTTTAGAACTTTACACTGATTGGATGGTTGAAGACTGTCGTCCGATTTCTTCCGTGAAGGCCTTCAGATTAAAAAACAATAGTCCAATTTTTGGTGGCTATAGCCACAAAGTATGGAAAAAAAGTATGTTGACGTTCGGAAGTAAGAACCCAATAATCATTTCGCGCAATATAGAAAAAAAAAATACAAAACAAAAAAAGAAGAAATTCCTGTTGAAATAACATAAAATGTACAATCCAGCTACGCTTCTACTGCAATGGATTTATGGAAAGACGAATATGTTAAACGCGATTTTTTCTGTGTCCAAAGTAACAAACAGGGTATTGCTACTTTAATAAAAAAAAACTTCCCACACAAATTTCTCCCTACATGTTTTAATATTTCTACAATAGCAATAGAAATATATATTGGATTTAAATTAACCATCCTAACAATTTACATTCCACCACACCAAAACTTTAATATCAAAGAACTACGCTATATTTGGCGATTTCAATGCCTGGAGCCCTCTTTGGGGTTCCGCATGTACTAACCAAAGAGGTGAAATCATAGAAAACCTTTTATTAGCAGAAAACTTGACAATTTTAAACGACGGTTCTCCTACATAATATTCTACACATAATTCGTTCACGAATGTAGGTCTGGTCATTTGTTCTTCTGCTATCGCCCCCAAACTTAACAGCCAAACACTAACTGATCTTTATAACAGCGATCATTTCCCCATTATAACCCACTTATCAACCCCTTTATCCAGAAAAGGCTCGGCGAAGCCAAAATTTATGTTATACAACTCTAATTGGTCCAAATTTTTCAACTCTAATATAAATAAAGAAACAGCAACGATTACCAAAATAATCAAATCATGTGCCTTATTGGTCTACGGAGTTATTTAAACTTAGAGAAGAAAAACAATCACTATGGTTAATTTACAAAAGAACTCTCTCTATTGATAATCTAATTAAATACAAAAAAAGCCAATGCAGTGTTTCAGAGAAATATTAAAGAAGCTAAGGGGACTTGCTTACAAAAACTTATCGAAGCAATCACTCCGTTAACAAATCCCAATAAATTATGGGCCGACATAAAAATGCTCTCAGGCTCCTATACGCACTTGAATCTTAATTGTATAAACAACCCAAGTGGAACAATTTTCGACTCAAGAGAAATAGCTAATCATTTCGCCTCTGTATGGTCCGATTATTCGAGAGATTCAAACTTCCAACCCTCGTTTGTATCAAATAAAAACTTCTCAGAAGAAGATACAGTAAAGATCTCTCACCCCCATCTATTACCGAATCAAACATAGCCATCGCAGAATTCGATTTCACTTTATCTTCAATGTCAGGCAAGACTACCGGTGCAGACAGGATTTCATATCCCATACTAAATATCCTTTAAGTCTCAAAAATAGAATTATTAAATTGTACAAAAATATTTTATGCCAAGGTGTCTACCCTCAAAGCTGGAAAAATGCAGTGATTGTAGCTATTTCTAAATCCAATGTAGTCTCTGCAGATGTTCTTAGTTACAGGCTAATATCACTAGTTTGTTGCATGGGTAAACTATTAGAAAAAATCATATCAAAACGTATCTCGTGGTTCGCATTAAATAAAAACCTACTTAGTCAAAACCAATTGGCATTTAAGGCAGGGCAAGGCACTATGGATGCTTTACTCTATTTTGATGATTGCGCCAAAACTGCTTTATCGAAAAGAAACCACATATCCACTCTCAGTTTGGATTCCGAGAAAGCTTTCGACAGAGTTGGTTCTCATGTCATTCTMCGACAACTTGAGAAGTGGCAAATTGGTGAAAAAATATTTAACTTTATTAAATATTTTCTAATTAATTGGAAATTCATGACTAAAATCAATAACACTTTTTCGAACACGTACAATATGTATAACGGAATACCACAAGGATCACCATTATCTGTTATACTATTTGTAATCGCATTTAACGAAATTAGTATGATAATCTCTAAATATAAACTCATTTCGCATATTATTTATGCTGATGATGTGCTGATCTTCTCCAAGCAAAATAATCTTAATACTGTTAAGAATACCTTCTTAAAAATCCTTTCTGATATTTCAAATTGGTCCAATTGCTCAAGTGCGAATATTTTTACAAACAAATGCAAATTATTCCATATCTGTAGAAAACACAAATGTAATAACTTCTATCTTAACTATAATAATGTAAATATTGTAAATACTACTAGTCTTTAATTCCTAGGTTTAATATTTGATAAGAGACTTACTTTTAA
>NW_017537416.1:29051-31802 GCF_001853355.1 Bactrocera latifrons
ATAACAAACTCTTATATGGTATAGTAAAAGCCAAATGGACCGACGATTCTGTTTTTAAATGCATTAAATTAGCAAAGGATCTAGATATAACAATTATACCTGAGGAAAAGTCTATTTCTTTTGCCCCATCATGGGTACTCAAAGAATCTTCGTTCGAGCTACATCTTCAAAAACATCATAAAAAGAACACAAATTCGAGGGTATAAAGTTTGTTCAAAGAGCTCATTGCGCAACACTACGTAGATTGGCAACTCATTTTTACTGACGCTTCGAAGGCCGACGTTGAAAGCTGGACTCCTGCCCATTTATAGCTCAGTATACACCGCAGAAGCAGCAGCCATCTATAATGCGCTATCCCTAGTACAAAACTCTAACTTAAAAACATTAATATGTACTGATAGCAAGTCTACAATCTCAGTTCTCCTAAATGCATCTAACAAATCCTATCTCATTGCGCAACTTAGAAACATACTAATTGGGAAAACAAACATAAAAATTATGTGGATCCCTGGACACGCCGGTATTACTGGAAATGAATGGGCCGATCAAAACGCCAAATTGGCGGCAAAACCGCCATTGATTGTCTTTGACTACATGGAAAAAAACGACATAATCCATTTAATCGCTTCAAAACAAAAAGCTATAAAACTAATGCATGGAAGAATGTGCAACACCACCACGCCATCTGCAACCAAGAGGGCAAAAAACCTGCTGATCCGCCTTAATTCATCCTGCCTATATTGTATTCGTCCTCCTTAACTATAACACATCTACTGGATGAATGCCCCTTCTTCAWTTCAGCAAGGACCAGTATATTTCCGAATAACAAAGCTCTTGGTTTATTAAAAAAGCGTCTATTGTAAACATCACTAAAATATCTGAATATCTATCTCGCACACAGTTAAAGAAACATATTTAAGTTATCCTTCCTTTTTAAAATTTATTTTTAACATATATTTTTAGTTCATACAAACATATTGCTTCTATATAATTCTTAATGGAAGGTTCCATCTTTATTATTAAGTCGTTTATATTAAAACCGTGAGCTGAAAGCCTCTGTAGCTAGTGCTCCTTATGTTTAATGTATAATAATAACTGTATTATTAATTTACAAATAATAAATCAATAAATAATATTTTACAAATAATAAATAAATAAATACATTTCTAAGAACCTCCTGTCGGCTTGATAGCGTGATAAAAAAGCCTCACCTTTATAAAGTTTCTAGACACCAATGGAAAAAGTTCTCAAATCTTTTCAATATTCATTTCAAAGTTTAAACAAATTTGAATTCAAAATTAACTTTTTCCAATTGAAAAAGTTCTCAAATCTCTGCAATATACATATCGTCACCTGAAATGCAAAATAACGTATCATCAAAAAATTCGAAATTGAGTGTCTTATTGATTACGCTTCACTACTTTAAATTACATACATAATATTACATATGTTCAACATTTTTAGGTTCTGTGATCAGATATAAACCAGTTTTAACCAATATTAAAATTTTGTTTTACTCATGTTCCATTTTATTTCGTTTTTCATTCATGCCACTGTAAATTTCCGAAAATATTGTTACGTTATTTTGCATTTCAGGAAAAAATCAATTTTCAGTTGTTCTGGCTGAGGGAATAACTTTTCACTCATATACACACATATCATACAGTGTGGCTCACAACTTATTTGACCCACTTTATATTTTTAAAAATAAATGAGTATAACTTTTTAACACAGAAAGGTAGCCAAAAACTAAAAACGCAGTTTTTTTAGTGGATATGGAAGGGATAACAAAGCGCTTAAATTATATTAAAATAACAAATAGTTTCATATTTATTCAACTTAAAAGAAAAATACTAATTTTTTGAACGTCACAGCTTATTTGACTCACTGCATTTAATGCGCATCTTCTCTTCCAAGAAGCTTAGACTAACGGTGCTTTTTTTGTTTACACTATGCTTATTATATTCGTACATAGAATTTTCAATTTTGATTGGATTTTGTCAAGAAAGCACGCGTTACAATCTTGACAAAAAATTGCAAAAATTGTGCATATACCAGATAGTATCCTGAAAGCCATCATCCTCAGATCATCATCGAAAACAAAGGAAGAAAAGCGCCTAACAAGGATTTTAGTCTACCCTAAGTCTACCTAAAATCAAACCTCGGGAGCTATAAAAGCTTCAATTTGGAAACATTGGTGGAGGAGAGCACAGGTTAGTAAACCAAAACAGAAATTTCAAATGTTTATATTTATTTTTATAAACTAATTTATTACAGGCCACGAGGTTGTAGACTGTGCATCACCCCTTAACAGCTCTTCCATTACGCTGGATTCCCAGGAAGAATTGCCGTTTGTGGACGAGGAACCTGTAAGGAAAAGAAGAAAACATACTTCAAATAATATTCAAAATGAACTTTTGGAGAAATTCCGGGCTTCAAATAGCAAAATTGCGGCGGAAATTGAAGCAATTAAAGAGAATGACAAGGACTCCCTTCAAATTGAAAGAGAAAGAAATGCCATCTACTACTGAGTAGCGAACTCAMCCTTTGTTTTCGAAACTCACTTGACCGTTTTGGTTAGAAAAGAAATAACGCAACAGGTGTTTTTTGAAATTGTAAAGTTGGTAATTATATTTTATTACGGAGTATTCTCAAAACGTTATAAAGCAAAAAGTTAGAAAAAGATGCTGAGAAAGCGTATGCACAAGGGCTGGGAGTCTCGACTCGTATGGAAGCAAAAGGCGAAGTGTC
>NW_017537416.1:32627-48072 GCF_001853355.1 Bactrocera latifrons
CACTCTCTGTGCAAACTGTTCTGCTGATCACCCAGCCTCAAGTAAACTGTGTCCAAAGTTCATTCAAATAAAAAATATAATAACCTTTCAAACTGACATTAAATGCTCTTTTCGCGAGGCAGTAACTATCCATAAAGCACAAATACCATCTGTTTTCGATTCTTCATCTCCCTCATTTGCTAACGTTATTAACAACCCAACAAATATAACTCCCACAAACTATCAACAAAACACTCAAACAGTCGAAGACTAAACTGTAACACCTTTTGACTACAACGCAACAACCTCACTMATTTCAAACTTGATCACCCACCTCAGTAACACTCCCGCCGCCCCATTACCCACACAACCCTCATCACAAAATAGATTATGAGCATTCTTCAGTGGAATTTGAAAGGTCTATTTAACAATTATTCAGATTTAAATATACTCATAAATGAATTTTCACCACACGTAATTGCGTTACAGGAAACTCACCTCATATACTCCTCACAAATACATTGGTTATTTCCATAACCTACCACAAAATAAATCAGCTAAACAAGGCATTGCCCTGTTCATCAAAAAACATATCAAACACAAACGTATCCCAGTCTTATCCAACACTTCCGCCATTGCTATAGAAATTAACATCGGTTTCAAATTTTCCATAGTCACATGCTACATCCCTCTGAATCAAAAGTTTAATGCAGGAGAACTTATAGGTGTCATTAACGCTGTTCCTGCACCCACAATAATCATTGGAGATTTTAATGCTTGGAGCCCCCTATGGGGATCTACCTTCTCAAATGGAAGAGGTCTAATAGTGGAAGATGTCACTCAAGAAACTTATTTGTTCTTAACGATAGATCACCAACTCACTTTTCCTCTCCCTTTCACTCACACAGACATTGCTCTTTGCTTCCATAGCCCATAAACTCTGTTCTTATACTCTAGAAGACTTTCACAATAGCGACCACTTTCCTATCATAACTACCCTCATCACCCCGATACAATACATCGTTAAGCCGAGATCAAAATTTCTTACAGAAAAAGCTGATTGGTTAAAATATTGCTCCCTGCTCAACACATCAACAAGTGCTGAAATAGTATCAGAGAACATAAAAGCAGAAGCATCAAAAATAAAAAGGATTATTCGATCTGCTGCACATACTTCAATTCCCCAAACTAGMACAAAAAAAATTTASCGCCAARCTACCGTATTGGTCCAATCTATTAACTATCTTGAGAAATACAAAACAAACCCTTTGGTCTAAATTCAAACAGAACGTAACAACTGAAAACTTAATTAGATACAAAAAAACAAACTCTAACTTCAGAAGAGAACTAAAGTCTGCTAAACGCATAGCCCTTGAAAAATTAACAGCTAATATAAAACCCACTTCAAGGTCTAAAAAAATATGGAATGATATCAAATCTCTTTCAGTAGGACATGAACAAAAAAAAATCGATTTTATTCAATCTCCCGTAGGTCCCATTTACGATCCCCAGCATATTGCAGAAAACTTTGCACAAATGTGGTCAAACAACTCAAAAATTTCACCTTTCATCGGAATTTTGTTACACTTTCTAATAAAATCATTTCTCAAACATACCACAACCCATCCCCGTGTTTCGAGGCTACATTGATAGAATCTCCCATTACATTAGAAGAGTTCGATTCTACTATCAGCAAAATGTCCGGAAACACCCTTGGATCAGACAAAATTTCCTACCTCCTCCTAAAAAATCTTCCATACTCTTTAAAAATCAGCCTTATAACCCTATACAATAACATATTAAATTAGGGTATTGTACCTCAATAATTGAAAAAAGCTCCAATTATTCCTATCCCTAAATCCAACAAATCGAGTGCTTCAATTTCAGGCTTCAGACCCATCTATTTGATACCCTGCATTGCCAGAGTTTTGGAAAAAATTATATCAAAGAGACTCATGTGGTATTTAAAACAAAAAGGACTGATAAGCCCCAAAAAGTTTGGTTTTCAAAGTGGTCTTGGCGTSATTGACCCACTTTTTTACTTTGAACACCACGCTACAACAACAATATCAACCAAAAATCACTTATCCGTCCTCAGTCTAAATTTTGAGAAAGCATTCGATAGAATTGGAGCTCATACGGTCTTACAAGAATTAAAAAAATCTGACATTGGAGATAAAATGTATAATTTCATAACGTTATTCCTTTCAAATCGTAAGATTAAAGTAAGTGTTAGTAATCACAACTCCAACATATACCCCCTACATAATAGCATACCCCAGTGATCTCCCCTTTCTACAACACTATTGATTATGGCATTTAACCAATTAAGCAACTTAATAACCTCATACCGATGTGTAGACCATATCATCTACGCAGACGATGTTTTAATTTTTTCGGCTTTAAAAAACTTAAACCAAGTAAAAATCATTTTTAGCAACATCCTAACTGAAATAGCAGAATGGGCTAAAACGTCAGGAACAAAAGTTTCTGCAAGCAAAAGCGCAACATTTCACGTTTGCAGAAAAAGAAAATGCACCTTCCCTAACCTATCCTTCGAAAACACACAAATTCCTCACACTACAACTTTAAGAATACTTGGCTTAATTTATGATAAAAAACTAACATTTAAGGAACATTGTAAATATCTTAGATTAACTTTACTTAATAGACTAAACATTATAAAATTTKTCTCTTCAAAACACTGTCATATCCATATCTCAACTGTTGTAAATATTGTAAAAGCATTGATGTTGTCAAAAATAGATTTTGGACTCGCAATCTACGGACACTGTGCTAAATCCCATCTCGCACTCATTGAAACTCCTTATCACATAGCGGTAAAAAGGAGCATTCGCGCATTCCCTACTTCTCCAACCAAAGTAATCTTAACTGAAGCAGGTCTACCCAGCATCCATCTCCGAACAAAGCAGAATACAACGATGCTCACACCAAAGCTCCTCCAGTGCAAAAACTCCCTTTTGTTTAATGCGATGAAAACATTTCGTACCACCAAAAAACCATCCACGATCGTACAATGTATAAACATTATAAAAAAACTTGACATAATATCAACACCACAATTAATAAAGGAGAACACTCATCCTCACTGGCTATTGTAACAGATAGCCGAAGGCCCTAGTAGATAGTGCTTAATCTTTGTGTATTAATTATTAATAATTAKTTCTCATTTAAATAAATAAATAAAAAATATTTTTTACACCACGAAGCATATATCTAGTGCATTAGCAGATTTTTTTTATGCCCAAAAAATAAGGTGACATTTGAACTGCGCGCGTCGAAGGATTTGGAATTTTTTTTTTTTTTTAGGTTGGTAGTACTGTCAGGCACATTTATGTCAAATTTCATGTCAAAATATTCATTAGTGTTTGAGATACGTGTCGTTTTGTGAGCTGCTAAAGGTGAGTTTTTCGTCTTTTGCGATGTCGAAATTTGTTGAGCTAAGAATTTGCGTTAAATGATCATTTCGCCAAAAACTCAACCCATATTGTTCCGCAACCCCCGTATTCACCTGATCTGGGGTCGTGYGACTTCTGGCTGTTCACGAAAGTTAAAATACCGCTCCGGGGACACCGTTTTTGTAAGATATTCAAGCCACAGCGAAGACGGAAGTGAAAGCCATCCCGGAAAGTGACTACAACCAGTGTTTCGAAAATCGGAAAGTCGTTGGCATAAGTGCATTACATCCGGAGGAGATTACTTTGAGGGCATGAAATTGACTTGGAAGAATAAATAAAGAATTTTCAAAATAAATACAATGTCACCTTATTTTTTGGGCGTAGTATATAACTATATTTAGGTGGTTTATATCATAAGACATTATGGTACAAAAATTGATAAATCTGTTTCCAATTGTGTCTAAAAACGGGCAATAGATATTACCTAATCGTTGTTTGTTATTTGTAACATCTAAAATTTTTCGAGATTTATATAGTCCCTATTTATGAATAATTAGAATAATGAGACTAATAGCCCTGACAGACCACAGCGCTTATTTGCATTAGTTGGCTTAATTTACATTTACTTGCGTATTTTACCCATGTTAATGTAAATTTTGTAATAGCCCTGACAGACAGCAGCGCTAATTTGCATTTGCGGGTTTAATTTACATTTACTTACGCATTCGACCCATGTTAATGCAAATTTTTAATGTACATTTTGTGCATTTAGCTGAATTTACCAAATATGAGTAGGCAAAACTGCTCAAAAATTCCCCATTTTTGCTATTTTTTGACAGATGTCGCTTGAATTCTACCACCTCCTGTGTGTTTACTGCATCAGAGGTAAGCAGTTTTATATTCCTAAATAAATTATGGGAGAATGGAGTCATATGTAGAAGTTCACGCATGTGAGGAAAGTTCTCTAATCGCCATTCACTTGGGAGTGGCCAGAAACGACTCTTTTACATATGACTCAAGCAGCTCACGACTTTCGGTCCTTGACGAAGTATCCTCTGGGTAGCCTCAGAACATCCGTTTGAAGGCGAGCTAAAGTGAGAAGAACATCCCCTGCACAGAGTTTTACACTGGATTTGAGACCCGCAATGAAAAGGAAACACCCCCCAAGAAAAGGAACAACTAGCCCCGGATGAGAGAACGCCGTTTTGATGACGACCATGGCAAACGAAATAAGGACTACGAATTGAGGGCATGCAGCTGGAATGCACGGTCCCTTAATTGGGAAGGTCCGGCTGCCCAGCTGGTTGATGTCATCGTAAAAATAGAGGCTGGCAGGCCATGACAAGGACAGAGACGAGTAGGTTCTTGTGGCATTTACTACAGTGACCATACAAAGGAGCGCAAGTTTGGTGTGGCATTCGTGGTGGAAGAAAGACTCTGTCGCCGGGTGTTATCATTCACTCCGGTAAATGAACATCTAGCCCCAATCCGCATCAAAGCGAGGTTTTTCAACATATCGCTGATTTGCATCCACGCCCTGATGGAAGAGAAGGACCATGTGACCACAGATACCTTCAATGAGCGCTTGGAGTGCACTTATGTGAGCTGTTCCGTCCACGATGTCAAAATCGTGCATAGCGAATTTAATGCCAGGATTGTCAAAGAAGGTTTCTTTGTCACTACGGTCGGTAAATTCAGCATCCAACATGAAACATCCCTAATTGGGTTGAGGCTGACCGATTCGCCAGGGCCCGAAATATGGTAATCTGTCGTACTAGATTCCAGCATAAGAAGATTCACTAAGCTACGTGGCTGTCTCTCTCCGGATCGAAAACCACGTCTCCCGTGTTTGAGATGTGCGTGCGCTCCGAGGTCCTAACATTGACTCGGACCACTATCTTGTTGCAGCCAAGATTCGCACCCGCCTCTCTGCAGCAAAAAACGCATGCCAACAAACGCAAGGAAGGTTCAACGTCGAGAAGCTGCAATCACAACAGACAGCYGAACGATTTTCTACTCGGCTTGCACTCCTCTCTCAGAGCACTCATCAACAACTCGGTATAAGGGAACTGTGGGACGGCATTTCATACTCCTTACCTACAGCTGCAACCGAAAACACTGGTTTTCGGAAAGTGCAAAAGAACAGCTGGTACAACGGTGGTGCCGTATCGCAGTAGAGAGAAAACAGGCTGCCTAACTCGCACCGTTACGATCGACCACAACACGTGCTACCGAGAGTTGAAGAGGGAAGCGAGACGCATTTGCAGACAGAAAAAGAAAGAGGCCGAAATGCGTCAGTACGAAGAGCTTGATAAGCTGGCCGACAGGGGAAATGCTCGAAAATTCTACGAAAAAATGCGGCGGCTTACAGAAGGTTTCAAGACCGGAGCATACCCTTGTAGAAACCCCAAGGGTGATCTAGTCACCGATGACCAGAGCATACTTAAATTATGGAACACACTAACCCCAGGAGAAGGCGAACCCGATTCCCCAATCGATGACTGTGGAGCTCTGAAGATATTCGACGCTGTACCCGCCGGAGGAAGCAGAGGAAGAGGAAGACCTCCACTTCGTTGGATGGACCAGATGGAGAAGGACCTGGCTACGCTTGGAATATCCAATTGGCATCACGTAGCGAAAAGAAGAAACGACTGGCGCTCTGTTGTTAATTCGGCTATAATCGCGTAAGCGCTGTCTATGCCAATTAAGAAGAAGTTTGAACCATAAACTTAAGAAAAATTTAAGGAAACAAGTAACTAAGGGCTAAGTTCGAGAGCAWTCGCAGAATCTCTCTTGAAACTTGTGTCAAGCAGTCGCTTATTCGAAAATCCTAATATTAGTAATATAAAAACAACGCAGAAATTGCCTGAATATAATTTTCATCGAACTTGCAAATTTCTATTATCCGGTTTATTGCAGGAATTACATAGCACAACGAAGGACTCCTGTAGTTTTTTTTTAAATTATTTCAAAACCTTTGCAAATTTTAATTAAATTTTTAACTACTGATATACTAGAGGCTTACTTTCAGAGCTGGAGTGTTTTCGTCCAGTCGGACAACATGACCTAGCCAGCGTAGCCGCTGTCTTTTAATTCGCTGAACTGTGAGTGCCAAGTCGCGAGCGCGACGACCGTTTGTTTGATGACAATAGATATTTCGTCTTGCCCTCGTTCACTGCCAGACCCATTTGTGTTGCTTCCTTGTCCAATCTGGAGAAAGCAGAACTAACGGCGCGGGCGTTGATGCCGATGATATCATCATCATCGGCATACGCCAGCAGCTGCACACTCTTATAGAGGATGGTACCTTCTCTMTTWAGTTCTGCAGCTCGAACTATTTTCTCCAGAAGCAGGTTGAARAAGTCGCACGATARGGARTCGCYTTGTCTGAAACCTCGTTTGGTATCGAACGGCTCGGAGAGGTCCTTCCCGATTCTGTCGACAAAATTTTAGGAATCAAAAGAGTTCACTTTTGAAAAGTCTAGTCCGCACTACATGGCGCAAGTCCATGACACTGTTTACAAATAAATATGTCATTTAATACAAAAGAATGTCATCAATCGCGGATCTTGTTATTTTTTCACTTATTTACATAAAGAAAATCTTCAAATGTTTAAAGATTTAACAGAAGGCTCGGACGCTACATCTATATTTACACCACACTATTTCGAGGAAAAGAAACGTAAGAAATTCACTGATAAAATCCAAATTTTAATATGAAATAAAAGAAAGTTCAGTAATTGATGATTCGTTACTTAGGCACTTAAAAGACCTAAGGAGATATTCCACAAGAAGCTGCTGCGATTTTACGGACGGAAATTTTGAGCTTAAAAACTAAAGAATTGCCTGACGATTTAAACAGTCAACGACTAATTAAAGGTGAATGCTCAACACCACTGATGATTTCTGAATTTTGTTCATCGATTCTCGGAGGTTACAACCGTAAAGGACGGAATTGTGATAGTTTTCAACGTCACCTGAAATCTTTGCCACAGGACATTATTTATATGACTCACAACGGTAACAGAAAGACTTCCAAACATACTTGCTAATGCATGGCACTAAAAAAGTTAAAGTCATAGATATAATTAATCGTTACAGTCATTGCATAAGTTACAGCTCTGTCGAGGAGGTAGAAACAGAAGCAACGTTTTCATCAGTTTCACGTACCGAAATATGTCCAGAAGTAATTAACAAAGACGAAAATCTCGTGGCTGATATGGCATTTGAAAATTATGACCGATTTGTTGATACCAAGACTGGAAAAGACACTCTCCATAATACAGTTGGGATAATGTATCAGAATATTGACTCCAAAGCCGACAATGGAGAAGTAGATGAAGATATTGGAAAGAGCAAACACAATAGATCTAGAAGACGATCTTTTAAGTCCATCGACTTTGATTTGCCACAGTGTGCTAAAAAACTGAAAAAAAAAAACTAATAATATTGAAGCTGAAAGTGAGGAAGAAGTTAATATAATCGTGCACAAGAAACTTTACGATCGTATTGACACAGTTTGGATGCCAAGTCCTGCTTTGGAATTGTGTAATACTCCTATGTGGA
Organism: Bactrocera latifrons; assembly: GCF_001853355.1. Taxonomy (NCBI): domain Eukaryota; kingdom Metazoa; phylum Arthropoda; class Insecta; order Diptera; family Tephritidae; genus Bactrocera; species Bactrocera latifrons. The sequence goes on from NW_017537416.1 coordinate 40,592, forward strand.
CTGGTTTTAACAGTAAAATTATGATAGACGATACTCCATAGCAATTGACTTCATATTTAACTCCGAGTAATCACTCATCAACAAGCAAAGCAGTCGTTTTGGCAACTATGCAACAGTGAATGAAAGCTTTGCAGGAGTTAAATCAAGATTACATGCAAGTGACTTACGATCTAGCGATTGCAAAAATTGCACTGCAAATCCAAGCTACAGAAGGTAACACCTTCCAAAAATTATTTATACATCCGGGTGCTTTTCATATTATGATGTCATATTTTAAGGCGATTGGAAAGGTAATTAACTATTGTGGTTTATTAACAATCATGGTTGAAAGCGAAATGCTTGCTAGTGGATCCGTTTCAAGTTTTAGTGAAGGCAAACATTTCAGTCGTTGTAAAAATTACACCCAATAATGTCTTAAGCACAAATAATGCATTTTAGATCTTTTCTCACATATAAAAGTATTGAAATTTCTGAAGATATTATAGAAGAGATTGAACGATTACAGAATTGTGACACATCATCATCTTTTATTCACAATGAAAGCTTGAAAAAACTTTGCAATGAATACGCTATTTACGACCAGCAAACATTGAATGGTGAAAATGGTAAGACAACTCAAGTTTATATTATTTATGTAAAACTCGTTCATTATTATTTACAACTGAGTAGGAGCATTCGCATTGGCGACTTTCAATTGTATCTGGACACTTTACCAAAAATAACTAATTTATTTTTTGTATTGAGCTATCAAAATTATGCAAAGTGGATAGTTCAATATCACTACAATTTGATTAAAGTTCCCACTACTCATTCTTTTTTAGAGCAACACTTTCGAAAAGGATTTTTGGAGTAAAACGTACCAATAAACCATTTTCAAGGCAGCCTATTGATCTTACGTTAGAGCAGACCATGTCACTCACGTGATTTCAGCTCGTCAACGGTGGGCGAGACGTCACGACATCCGCTCTAGTATAATTACACAGCGTTGATTTATCACCTGATCAACTATTTAACATTGTTTCCCGCAAAGCTGCGTCATCTCAAGTGGAAGAGTTTCTCTTCAATATCGAAAAAAATGGTGAAGAGCTACGAACAACTTTAATATAGGAATGTACATCTGATCCGAAAAGATTTGAAAAATACACCAATACACAACTTTTCAAGCTTACTTCCCAAAAAAAAAATCTGTAAGAATTGGTGGTAAGCAAAATGAGATTAAGTTACAGAAAGATTTGTTCGGATGTTTGTTAGAAATTTCACTTTACCATCAAATTGATGTTCTCGAAATTTTAGCATATCCAATATAAAGATGACATAATAATAATAGAGGTACAGTTTTCATCTAGATAGTGGTTTCTGTAAAGCTGACAAATCTGTACTTTTAAAATGCCTTGAACCGAATATTGATTAATTTTTCATCCTACACTCACTGAAAGAAGTTCCCAAAACATTCGGTAGTATTTCAAAAAAGTTTCTGCAAATGATATCAAAGTATCCTACCCGAAGAATTGATGCCATCTTTGACCAATATTTCTTTCCATTAATAAAAGGTAGTGAAAGATGTCTACGGCATGAAGCATCATTGATTGATTAAACAATTTCAGGGCCTGAACAGGTACGACCGCCAGATTTTGCAAAAGAATTGAAAAATACTAAATTTAAGAAAGCTCTGATATATTTTTTTGGCAAAATATTTTCATTTTTGGGTAAACGACAGATATTTTTGAATTTTCGAACTTGTCAATCGTATCAAGTTGAAAATGACAAGATTCAATCAAGTGTTGTTGAAAGTTTCTGTTGCAACTCATATGAAGAAGCCGATACCAAGATAATCTATCATGTTTGCCATATCACTGAGCAGTCAAATATTGTTATCTCTGATACCGATATTTTAATCATAATCATAATGATTGGTAATATGAAWCATTTACAAAATTCTCATTCTAGTATTTGGATGCTGAATGGAACTGGAAATAACGAAAGATGTATTGACGTCACGAAAATTTATAAGGAGCTTGGTGAATTGTTAGACAAAAGCTTAATCGACTTCCATTCATATACAGGATGTGATTTTAATCCAGCTTTCTTTAATAAAGGGAAGAAAAAACCTTTTACATTACTGAAAAAAAATGTTGAATTTCAACAAGCATTTGCGACGCTTGGTGAAGAAAATTTGATAGAGGACTAGTTACAACAGGTATTTAACAGCATTCGGAAGTTTACTTGCCAGCTTTATAAAGAAAAAAAAAAATAAATTGATGTTGATGATGGAAGGTATCAACTTTTCGTCAACAATTATAAAGCTTCCGACGTCAATGAAAACTTCAGTAAAAAAATACTGAATTTTGATGCAAGCTCAATACCACCGTGTAAAAGTGAACTTTACCAGCAACTTCTAAGAGTACATTATATTTCAATGGTTTGGAAAAATGTTCACAAAAAGCAACCTATGACATTAAACCCATTAGAGTATGGTTGGATTGAGGAAGACGAGAAATTTGTGTTCAAATGGTTCGAAGGAGACCAACTTCTGTGAGTGACTTAATCACACAAACCCTTGGTAAGTTCATAGTTCTCCATTTCTCATTAACCATTTTTGGATCAATTAACAAATTACTTTCATTTCATAATTTACGTTTTATATTTACAGATTCCAATCAAAGGCGGACGAAGACGAGTCACACAACCAAGCACATGACTCCGATGATGATGAATGATGATTTAAATTAATAAAACAGAAATTTTCTTTGTATTTCATGTATAATTCACTCATTTTTTTAATAATCGTATTGGCTTTAATTCTTCTCTTTTAATGTTGTATTGGTTTTAACTCGCTTTGTTAATATTGTCTAGCTTAAATAAAAAAAAAGAAAATCAAATAAATATTTGAACGATTATTTGCTAACTGCGTTGTACCTAGATAATTGATATATATTCAAAATATATATATATTTTTTTAATATCAATACCTTAAATGTTTTAGTATATTGTGTACAAGAGAGTACTATAGCCTAGAGTGAGTGAAATACTAATCTTTAAGGGAAAAATGAAGGATAGCTATAAACAGTCTATGCAAGTTAATGGTTACCACCAAATAATTAAGTACACGCTCTTTTGGATTGTAAAGTTGAACTCAAATTTCTTTATTGAATACCTTTATTTTTTACAAAATTTTGCTTATTTACTATAACTTACATATATACGAATTCTTACTTACTAGTACTTATTTCTATATACTCTATAATGATAACGTAAGCAATAATTAGCAAAATAGCAAACCTCAGTTTGGTCGAGAAAYGGCCTACATTGCGGCGGCACGGCTTCCGCYCTGGTTTAGAGCCGACGAAATATGCTGTTGTTGTAAATTTTGGAAATCAACTTTATTGAGCAACAATGATATTGTTTATTTGCAGAATATTGCTGAATTGAATTTCTGTTTAYAGTTGCTCTTGTCAGTATATTTTACTAGCTACGACAACTTTGTTGTTGTATATTTTGTTAGCTATGCTAGCTTTGATAACTCCCCCCTTCTTAACCTTCTTATACCCGCGCACTTGTCTGTGAGACCGACGAATTTCGTAAATTTTTCTATTTTAGGCTGTTTTCGAAAGACTGATAGTCATTGAAGTAATAAAAAATTTATGCTAATAATTGATATTATTTGTTTTATCACATCCTATAGTTCCTATAAAATAAAAAAAAATATAAACGGTTTTATAGAAAAATAACCAGGTAAGAGGAGTCAAAGTCAAGGTCTGTCACACCGTGCGCGGGTATAGGTGTTAAAACATTTGGCGCAGGTATAGGAAGGTTAAGCATCAGCGCCTCGCTGATTAAGAATTATTGGCTACTGAAGGCTGTGGGTAATCTATTATTAGTGAGATAAGAAATGAATTTCTGTTTTTTGGTTCGAGTATGATATATAAAACTAATGATAGTGCTACTGCAACAAGAATTGCTAAGAAGCTTGAGCTAATTTAAATAATGTTTTTTGATGTTATTCGTTCTAGTTCATTTATTGGTAATCGCAAAGCGCTTTTTCTCCGCTAAGGATCTGTGAAATGCAATGGGTTTTGTTTAGATTTTTAAGTTGGTTTCTCTTACAYATAGTAGTATCATCTACTTTAATGCAATTTCCAAGTATGCCATATTTGTTGTTTTGGGATATGAAAAGATTGGTGAATTCTAAGTATACTCATTTAAGGTGTTTTACAATCGAACGTATGATAATATTATTGTAAAGGGTATTGTTCACATGAGCTATGAACGTTCTGCAACATACCACATTTCATCACCTCACGTCACATCATATCACATCACGTCACAACACCTCGTCACACAACCGTTCACAGCATACACCACTACACAGACACGCATCAAACACAGTACTTAACACCGCTCATTCCTACAACACTACACCACAACAACCACACGATTATAAACCAGACGACTCGTAATCAGCAACTATTCACCACCAAAACCTTCAAAAGGGTTTGATCCGACCGGGATCGCTCTCTTACCATTTTTGTGAAAACAGCGTGAAACAAGGCAGTCKTTCGCGATATTCAGTTTTTTTTTTCTTTTTATTATCCGCAACAACCACCGCAATTTTCTTTTTTTATCTTAAACCACCAAGTGACGGGAGTGACGTGAAGCRCCGAGTTCGTCAACAGTGTTCAGCAGTGGGTTTCACAGAAAATAAAAAATATACATATACAGTTTCAATTGTTCAACTAAAATTAATAAATCTTTTATAAGGAGTGTGTGATAGAACGATCCGTTCTTTTATTTGGCAGAAGTATCGATATCACGTAAGTATACTAGTGCAAGCGTAAACAAATGGTCCTTCGAGCCTTTCCGAAAGGCACTAAAGCAATAAAAAAGAAAAAAAATTTAAGTGAACACAGTTAAAGAAAAAAGTTACAGTGAAAAAAGAAACAAACCAAAGAATCGCACGGAAAATAGAAAGTGACGTGAATAAGACACATAAAAGAAATATAAAGAAACAGTGAAAAACAAACCACTAAAATGAAAAACGGACGCGGTATAATTATGTACAAAGTGTAAGAAATATACAAACATTAAAGTTAAAATAGCAAACGGGCGCGGAGTAATAATATATACACAAAACGCAACTACGTATTACTATATCGTACTATACATAGTCACGGGAGACTACATCAACAAACAACAAAGAGGCAGACAGCAAATCATCAGGGACAGCGCTGGACGTACATAAGAGGGGGAAAAAACTGAATAAGGAACTGAAAGAAACAAAAACAGGGTGTAGGTTCAATGGCCCAAAACAATTAGGTTAAAACAAAGTGAGTCCGTTCCATATATAATTTTATATATAAAAATATATAAATTCATATTCTTATGCCCATGTATATGTATGTTTGTTAAGGTACAGTTTTGACGGTATTTCGTGACACCGTTAACTGTTCTTAAGAGTTTGATATATGTATATCTACAAAAAAATAATAACTGCAAAAAAAGTCATCACTGAAAGTACAGTACCCGGCGTTTGCTTATCTTGTGTCATTAGACACCCCATAATATAATTAAAAAAAAAAAAGAATTAAATAAGTCAAGTATAACTTGCGATAATTCTTGCGATACCCCTTGGGCTATTAAAAAAAAAAAAACAAAGCAACAAGCAGGATCGCTCAAACCCTAAGCAAAAGCGGAAGATACGAAAAGAAAACGAAATATATACATATACAAAAAAAAAAAGAAAACATACATATATATAAGCATATTCTTCTAAAATTGCAAATTCTCCCATCTTAATATACATATGTACATATTTATATGCATACACAATCATATGGTACATACATAACATAATTTAGCATAAACCTAAAATACATAATAATACTAAACTACCTGCTTGGATGTTCAAATCGTGTCTCCAAGCACACTACCAAAAACCATAACAAAAACAATTTACCCAGCCAAGTACCCATTGCTTGCATATTTTCAGCGATACCACTTGGGCTATAAGGCAACAAGCTGGATCGCTCAGAACATTCAAGCAAAGGTAGGTAATAAAAAGAAAAAAATAATAAAGAAATAATAGTAAGAGAAGAAAAGGCATTACATTTATGTACGTACCAATGTGCCGGTAAACATATGCATCTCCCGCGCGACATACATACATATGTACATTTGCAAATTACATTTCTTAAGCACATTTGAACTATTCAAAAATATAAACATATATATCTTATTTATTTCTATTTTTCGAGCGTTAATACATTATTTGCTATTAGCAAATTGGTATATGTTACATTGGAGATACATTGATACACTTCAAAAAATTTTCCGTCACATTCAAGAAAAAAAAAATATCGAACTTTTACATAAAATACTTTTACAAAAAAAACTATAATATTTTTATGCGGTAGCGAATCAAAAAATTTGATCACAAATATATTTTTTGTAAAATATATAATTTTTTACAAAAAAAATTAAAAAAAAAATCTTCTGTTGATAAAATTTTAATTTATACTCTTTCGAAAACCTATTTGATTACATTGCTTTAGCAATACTAAGTTTGAATCAATTATTCATTAGACAAAACTTTCAGCTAAAAGCTTTGAACTCTATTCAAATTAATGCAATCTGACAAATCCAAAAACACCTCTATCATTAGAAATTCCGAAAATGGCTGATGAAGATAAGCCACAAGGCACACCTGCTGAAGCTATACGCTCAAAGCAGAGTATAAACAAAAAAGATCAAAAGATCACACAATATCTAGATTTATCACCGAAAGAGATAGTTTTATGAGATATTGCACAAGATTTCAAGCTTCCCCTATTACTGACATTACAGAATCAGTTTTGAATATAAAACTAGAAAGTGTGAACAATCTCTGGGCTCGCCTTCTAGCTGCTTACGATTCAGTACTAGATACCGACGACGCAGAACTCCCAGAAAACGCAAAAGCTTCGGCGCCAGCCAAGTGTGATAACTGCCGCGATCAGTATCCGTATGAGTTAACAAAGGGAATGATAACTGAACAAATAAGTTTGGTAAAGCCAAGTACAGAAACTACTCCGCCTCCCAGAGTAGTTACAACACCAAAAGAAAACCTAGATAAAGGCATGTATGTAAAAGTACCAGCTTGTGATACTGAAGTTTTTAATGGATGTTATGATCAATGGCCATCCTTCCGGGACATGTTCACTGCCGTTTATACCATCTAAGGTACAAAACAAACAGGTATACGAAAATACATTTTAAATTACTATATATAGCCCATACACATCAAAAAAAAAATATTTTATTCATATTTTTCGTATTCAGTTTGTTAAAACTCACCATACATATTTGATATTATTCAAAATGTAATATTATTGTAAAACTCAAATTTCTTTTTATTTAGATTGAGCCAGGTTCAAAAAGAGGAGTATATCAGAAAATTGGTTGAGAACGATGACGCCGCAATCGACAGTGAAGATCCGTCGGACAGC
>NW_017537416.1:49532-66584 GCF_001853355.1 Bactrocera latifrons
TTTATAATTTTATTTTGCGACATGAAGTAAAAAAATGAATGTATTTTTTGCTTTTTGCACAGTGAAATATAAGTAATAATTTGAACAAGTAAATTTGAATAAGATATCAATAAATAATTAAAAATGAACATAGTTTGTTATAGTTAGCATATAGATACATATTTACTCCTTTTAGATATAAAATAAAATTATAATCATAATGTATAACCCGAACTGCGCCGAACTTCTACCGGGGTACCCGGGTACCCGGGTGGCTGAGACGTGTGGTTATTTTCAAATGTAACATTTCTGAAGTTATAAAAAAATTTAAACTAACATTATAGCACAATTCGTAGATAATCGATTAAACCATGGGGATCCAAGAGGATTTTAGCCTATCTTTTTTAGAAAAAATATTATTCAACAAAATACACTCCGGTGGGTACCCGGGTGGCAACATAAGGGTTAATAAAAGTCACACCTTCAAGTCCAACTAAACTAATAAATAGTAACCATTATGTGAAATTTGTAAAGGAGGTCACAACATAAGATCTTGCCAGAAATTTAAAAACTTTCCGTTTCTGACAGGAACAATCTTGTCAGACAACATAAACTTTGCATCAACTTTCTGTCGAATGCTCATACGACAAAATAATGTGAAACCAAATTTAATTGTGTGCACTGTTAACGAAGACATCACTTATGACTTCATATTACCAATTTTCAAAATATTAACCAAAATCAATTTCAAAAAACACGGGGTTAGTCGCTACAACTACATCAAGTAATTCCAGAATCTCAAATCTCGAAAAAAGGGATGCACAACCATGTTGCTCTAAAGCAGCAAAAATTCAAGCATTCAACATTCAAATATCCAAATTTCGGGAATGGGCGGAAGAATTATCCAAAATTCGAACAAAATATGCCCAATTATCATAGTATCATAGTATCTCTAAATGCGGATATTAGAATAGATACGCAAGCCATAGTTCTACCACAACTTACAAATTTACTTCCAAGCTATGAAGTAAATAAGAAACACTGGGAAAAATCCTCACATCTCAAATTAGCAGATCCCAATTGTCATACTCCGTCACAAATCGACATATTATTAGGCAGTGACTTAATACCTCAAATAATTCTTGAAGGTATCGAGAAAATCTCCAATAAATTGTTAGCCCAAAATACAATCTTTGGGTGGATTAAAAGTGGTCCAGTCCCTGAAAAAATCAATTWTTTCACCACACAAGTGGAAAATATCTCCAACGAGTTTTTAAATAATCAACTTAAAAAATCCTGGGAAATRGAAGAATTACCCCAAATCACCCAGCTTTCAGAATCCACAACAACAAGAAACGAAAATGGTCGTTATGTTGGGCGATTACCATTCAAACCAACTTTTCCTGAAACCATAGCTCTACTCCACTCTAGAATATCAGCAGTTCAGCAATTTCTAGGCCTGCAAAAAAGCCTGATAAAAAAAGTGAGCTTAAATCAGCATACGATAATGTGATGGACATATCGAATATCTTGACCTTAATCATATGGAAGAAGCTGAACCATATGAAAAGGTGTCTAAACGCAAATATTTATCTTTTTTCTTAGTGGTTTTCAATGCCTCAAAGTGTATCAGCTCAGGCAAATCACTCAATGATGTACTATACACAGTACCAACATTACAACTTGATCTCATGTTGCTAATTCTAAATTGGCGCATGCTTAAATACGTTTTCAATGGGGATGTAGAAAAAATGTATAGATAAATTCTAGTACATAAAGATGACCAAGATTTCCAACGTATAGTCTTCCGAAAATCAAGTAATAGTCCWATCAGCGACTATAAACTTAAAACCGTCACCTTTGGCATCAATTGTGCACCCTATTTGGCTATTAGAACATTGCATGAAGTGGCACAAACAAATGCAACAAATTTACCTTTAGCATCTTCTGTGTTGTAAACACAAACATACACAGTATTGCATTAGCATGCGAATCACTATCGCAAGTGATCAAAGCATTAAATTCAGCAGGGTTTCCCCTAAAGAAGATTACATCAAATCACCCTGAAATAACAAAAGACATTAAAAAGGAAGACTTATTAGATACAGATATTCTTAAATTTGAAAAAGCTGGTACAACCAAAACTTTATTGATTCAATGGAATGCGATAACAGATCAATTCTCATATACAATTGAGTCAATATCTGCAATGTCCGCCATTACAAAATGCCAAATACTTTCCTCGGTGACAAAACTTTTCGACCCCGCAGGATGGCTTTCGCCAATAATGATTCAAGCTAAAAACCTCATTCAAGAATTGTGGCAAGATGGCACTGAATGGGATRAACAGGTAAAAGCTTTACGTTTAGCGAAATGGGTTCAATTTGCTAACAACCTACATACTATATCTGAAATTCGATTCCCTCGATGGGTAAATTTCACCCCTAACATTAACACAGAAATACACGGTTTCTGTGATGCCTCTGAAAAGGCTTATTGCGCAGCAGTTTACGTACGCATATGGTACGATAACAAAATATCTGCACACCTCTTGGTAGCCAAAGCCAAAGTCGCACTTTTGAAGACACTCAGTCTGCCACGGCTTGAACTGAATGGTGCTCTTCTGTTACCARAATTAATTTCAATAGTTCAAACCCATCTGAAATTAACCGATCATAAAACGTATCTTTGGTCAGACTCAGAAATTGTTTTAGCGTGGTTAGAAAACCCACCCTATTGCTGGAAGACCTATGTATCTAATCGAATATCCCAAATTTTAGACTTAGTTGGCCCAGCAAAATGGTAACATGTTGCAAGTGCAGATAACCCAGCGGATCTTGGGACTAGAGGTTGCAAGCCACCGCACCTCACCAGCAATACACTCTGGTGGAATTGTCCAACATTGCTAACAGAATCACAAGAATTCTGGTCAAAGTCCCACGCTCATAATATAATACCGCCAGAAAGTCGGAAAATTGAGAATTTTCATATCACTCCAGAAGAGGATGATATTCTCCATAGATTTTCATCATTTCCTAGAGCACTAAGGGTAGTCGCTTATATGAACCAATTCATTCGAAGACTTAAACAAAAAATGAAAGGAGCACCAAATGATCCTTGCGTACAACTAACGCATTCCGACTTGCAACATGCCAAGGTCAGTCTAATATTATATACACAAACTCGCTTTTTCAGCAAAGAGAAATCAAAGTTGCTCGAAAAGCGACCTCTCGAAGAGGAAAGCTCACTTCTCGTCTTAAATCCATTATTGGATTCTAAGGGATTAATAAGGGCAAATGGAAGATTAGCGAACTCCAGCCTTAGTTATAACGAACGACATCCCATCATTATTCCAGAGAAATCCCATTTTACTTACCTATTTCTAGCATATCAGCTTACACTGCATGGTGAGCATCACTTAATGCAAYAAGAATTTTATATACCGCGACTAAAGCCACAAATCAAAAGGACGATTTTCATGTGTAAACCATGTACCATGTACAAACACAAAATGCGTACGTAGATCATGGCAGCTTTACCAACCGAACGCTGCAACTATGCTCTACCCCTTTACCATCACTGGGGTTGACTTTGCCGGACCTTTCCAAATAAAGGCCTTCATGTTAAGATCTTCTTCATTTAGAAAAGGGTATGTGGCTGTCTTTGTATGTTTTACGACAAAGGCAGTACACCTCGAGCTTTGTTCAGATCTGACTACTGCGGCTTTTCTTACAGCATTTGCACGCWTTGTCGGACGACGCGGATTTCATTCAAAAATAATGAGCGACAATGGGAAAAACTTTGTCGGAGCCCAAAGAGCAACAGAGAAGGAGTTTACACACTTCATGAAAGAAGTTTAAAAATATCGTCTGTCTCTTATACACATCTAGATGTGTATAAGAGACAGGTTTATACCTCCATGTTCTTCACACATGGGCAGACTTTGTGAATCAGCAGTAAAAAGCTTTAAGTCCCATTTAAAGAAAACGGCTGGTAACCATAAATTCAATTATGATGAGTTTACTACACTACTCACTTGTACCGAAGACATATTAAATTCAAAACCTATATCACCCCTCTAGCAAAATCCCTCCGATTTAAAAGCTCTTACAAAGCTCTTATACCTGAGACAGAAGGAGACTCACTCACTTTATTAAATCGATGGGAAAGAATCAAAATTATCCATCACGAATTCAGCCACATATGGAAGACTATCTCAAGGATATTCATAAGAGATATCGATAGAAAACGGCCCAGAAGAAAGCCAATGCAGAAGAATGCGTCATAATACAGGACGAACACCTTCCTCCAACAGAGTGGCGGCTAGGCCGCATTGAAAAGGTTCATCGAGAGTCACATAAGAGTAGTGGATGTTCGAACACAAACCGGCATATTAACTCGACCAGTCATTAAACTGTGTTTTCTTCCAAACAGCGAAGAACAACTTCAACCAAAACCGCAAAATAACTCSCTAAATTAATCGAAAAAATAATAAATAAATTCCGCTAATTCGAAATTAACCCGCTTTAAAATACGTATATAAAAATAAACTCACACAAGCGCGTTGAAGATCACCCAATTATACATATGTATAGATATGTAGCCACAACAAGTAAATTCTAACATTATACTTAAATAAAATCATTTTAATGCAATTTTATATTACCATAGAAATGGACATAGAGGAAACCCAAACCACCTCCAACACCGTAAGGGCCGAAATCGCTGCACCAGCGTCGGCTGCACCCGTTGCCGCTCCAAGGACCACCGCTGTGCGCCCACCGCTATCCGTCGCAGCAATCAGGGAAATGAGAGAAGAGCAGCTATTGGAGCCACAGGGGTCTCCATGTTGCAGCCTTTGCCTTCGCCCACACGCCTTCAAACGATTCACCATTTTAAGAGCAGGAAGCCCGCAACGTCAACGGGTTGTAAGAGCCCACGGGCATTGCATGAACTGCCTGGCAGATGACCATGCCACCATAGAGCGCTGGGCCGACGGCGCCTGTCAATATTGCCAGAGGCCGCATCACATTCTATGTCATCGTTTTCCCCCCCGAGCCAATCCGTCGGAAAATAGCTACAATACCCGTACCAGATCGCGCAGCGATTCTATCCGGCGACGACGAAGCAGCCAATCAACCACAATGCGTTCACGGCCTTCTCCGCCAAGCCACGCTCATCGGCAGCAACAACGTCGCTCAACAGGGTAGTACACTGTATTAAGCACACTGCAACAGCTGCAGAGGCCGGGATGTTCACATGCGCTATAAACGTTCTGCAACATACCACATTGCATCACCTCACGTCWTATCACATCACGTCACGTCACAACACCTCGTCACACAACCGTTCACAGCATACACCACCACACACACACGCATCAAACGCAGCACTTAATACCGCTCATTACTACAACACTGCACCACCACAACCACACGATTATAAACGAGACGACTCGTAATCAACAACTATTCACCACCAAAACCTTCAAAAGGGATTGATCCGACCGGGATTGCCCTCGTACCGTTTTTCGCGTTATTCAGTTTTTTTCTTTTTATTATCCGCCACAACCACCGCAATTTCCTTTTTGTTATATTAAACCACCAGGTGACGGGAGTGACGTGAAGCACCGAGTTCGTCAACAGTGTTCAGCGGTGGGTTTCACAGAAAACAAAAAATATACATATACAGTTTCAATTTTTCAACTAAAATTAATAAATATTTAATAAAGAGTGTGTGGTAGAACGATCCGTTCTTTTATTTGGCAGAAGTATCGATATCACGTAAGTATACTAGTGCCAAGCGTAAACAGGTATCTTCGGGTTTTGGAAGTGAAATGACATATGTATAAAAGAAGTGGGTCTTTAATAATCATGGAAGGTTCTGCATATTTGAGTGCTTGCAGTTAATTTTTAAAAGGTAATGTCTCAGTTTGAGGGAGAATATTTGCGATATCTTCTTTATTTAGAATTTGACAATGAACGATTCCTTGTTTCGTTAATTGGGTTGCCATTACAAATTTAGCAATTTCCTCTTTTACGATACCTAACCTATTATATAATGTTTGTGCGTATTATTCCTTATTATTCTTACTTATTTCATCCACAATCATGTTATAAATATCTAATATTTTATTATTTGGCTTGATAAGGCATTTGTTTGAGGTGTACTGTACGTTACTGTTTTCGGGCAGTTGATGTGTTGTGGAAAGTATTTGGTCCCAGTCAGTGGCATCGGGATTTCCTGCTAACCATTTCCAAGCAAATCCTGTCCAATTGATTGATCTCTTTTGAATGGTTGCATATTTTATTCGCAGTTGGCTTAGTAAGCTATCTATCTCGGAAAGTTGATGTTTTAATTGTGGAAATAAAATATTTGTTTTACTAATTTCGTTTTATATAAGAAGTCTAACGTCGTTGGTAATTTTGTAGTCGTCCAAGTCGATAGTGTGGATAATTTTATACGTCCCTTTTGTAATTTTTCCTAGTCCTTGTTTGATCGTCACGAGCGGGCTGTCATATTCGAAGGTGTCCACTGTTGCAGTAAGGTAAGAGTCTAAAGAGTAAGTGTCAGTTAGTTTTTTAAATGTGATTTATGAATCTTTCTGTTATCTTTAGTAGTTATTGTGACGGTATTGTCTTTAGCGACAGTTTCTTATTTAAATATGGGTTTCGTTTTCCCTTTAATTTGTTTGTTCTTTTTAAATATAGTATCACCAGGTTCTTAATTCTTTATTTTTGACCTATTTTTGTCGTGATAATTTAGTGTATTGTTTTGGTTTCTGGCTATTTCCTTTCGAAGGTCAGAATTAACTATATCCTTAAAGTTTGTTAAATCTTGGTAGTTGATTCTCTGTGTTCTTCCAAAGAAAATATCAGCTGGTTTCCTTTTCGTAACTGAATGTATCGTGTTATTATTTCTGTGAACGGCAATGTTGACAATTTCTTTAATAGAGTAATCAGGATATTCCACTTGGAGACATCTGATTATTTCAATAATAGTGGAAKGCACACGTTCTATCGCACCATTGACTTCGCTTTTCTGAGGTGGTGCTAGATAGATTTCAATTCCTAACCCTTCTCAATAGTTCAGATTTATTGGGCTTATAAAGCTGCCTTCATTGTACATGGCCAAAGTCTTTGGTACAGTGAAATAGTGTAGAAGATTTATCAATTTATCCCTGATATGCAGTACTGATTTATTTTTTATCCTCAAAAATTTTAAAAATTTAGTGAATTTGTCAACGCACGAGATATATTTTTCGCCGGACATTTCTATAACGTCGATATGCAGTAATTCTGTTGGATATGAAAGTTTGGGTGTAACTTGAGTTTTTGTGGATGCCGGTCGTACTTATTACATGCGCAAATTTCACTTGATTTAGTATATTTTAGTATAGTTTAATTATTTGTGGAAAATAGTATTTTTCCAATATCTGGTCTTTATTTTCTTTACCATTGCGATGGGCTCTTTTGTGTTCTTGTTCTATTATTTTAATTTTGTCATCTTCGTCTGCGATATCGATAACTACATTCTGTGTTATCCTGATACAAAATTGTGAGAAATGTTCTTGATATATTTGCTGTAGTAAAGAAAAATTTCTTCCGGATTTTAATTTCATTGATTATGTTTGGGTTTAGAACGCTTTTCAGGATTTTACTTAGGTTTTCTTTACCGTAAACTTCACATTTAATGAGGTGTCTGTGGAAGCTTGGATGAGATTCTTCGTGTGTAATTTCCTCCTTTCCTTCTGAAAATATAACTTGATTTTTAAATGCGTTAATTGGAGCCTTGCTTTCCACCTTTTTAACTTGGCATTGTTATTACTGTTGCTTATTATTATTATTTTGCTCCATACAGGTAAGTCCTTAATTTGTCGAGGGACCATACTATGGCGAGCATTTCTTTCTCTCTTGTCGAGTAATTCTCCTTGGTTTTATTGAGTGATCTAGAGATGTAAGTTATGGGTCTGGGGGAGTTATACGGACTCTTTGAAGGCCTTATTACACCACTGTTTAGAAGTTCTTTTACTTTTTTTTCTACTTCGCCGCGTAGGTTGGTTGGGTAAGGATATGATTTTGTATATATCGGTTCTCCACTTGTTGTTCTACTTTCTGCTAATACAGTTGTGTCGATTGTCCCACTGTCGGAGACTGGTCCGAAAAGTTCCGAATATTTATTTATCATTTCCTTATCTTCATGTTCATAGGGGTTTTCTTGAATATTATTTATTTGCTTAGAGATATTTTGTTTTAGTGGGAATACCACATCCTTGAAAGTTATTGTGTCATTTTTTTATTTATGATTGCTCCCAATTCTTTGTAGGCATCATCGCCAATGATGCCATCAAAGGTTTTTAAATTGGGTAATGTAAAGAAATCAAAATTATTTGTTATACCCATACTTCCGAAGAATGGTCCACGTAGTTTATGGGTTATATTTACTGGACCTGCCGCTGAGTGAACCTTAAAAGAACACTCAAGTTTCTTTGAATTTTTTGAAAGTTCTTTGGAGACAAAGTTTTTATTTGATCCCATATCTACAAGGAACTTCGCGATATCCACGTTTTTTTAAGTTAGTTCTAAATACGGTAGGGTAGACAGGCGTCTGTCATAAAATTTATTTCCTCGTCCTCTGTTTGGACACTAAATAGTTTTTGGGATTTATCATATAGTTTATTCTTTGATGTTTTTGCATTTGATTAGAGCTACCTCCATTTTTTTGTATTTATTAAATAGTTTTTTATGTTAATGTTTTGAATTTCAAGGCAGGAAGCGTATGCGTCGGGTAGGTTGCTGGGGCGTTGAATGACTAGCATTCTAGACATTTCGCCGTTTAGGCCTCTGATAAATATATCAAGAGCTCGATTCCTATAGGTTTCCAGTAGAACATTATTTGTTGCTCTTGAATAATCATGACTCTTTACTTTGTTTACTAGCAGCGATAGTTGGTGATATACTCTTGCGTAGAATTGCTCTACGCTGAAGTATTTTTGGGATAAGGTTCCTAGTTCGTGTTCTAGAATCCTAAGGCCRCGTTTGTCTGCATAGTGTAGTGACAAACAATTTTTGATTGTTCCCCAATCATCATTGAATATGTTGTATGAGAATAAGGCCATATGTGCAGGGCCTTTAATTTTCTGCCTAATATGTCGGAGGATGGCTCTATACAGTGGCTTTGTTCTGACTACTTCCAGGATCCAGTATATGAATTGGATCGGATCTCCTTCGAATGTTGGGAGGTTCTTCACGCTGTCAGGTAATCTGCTAATTTCTATTAAGTCTGACTCAGTTAAGTGAATATGGTTATTTGAAAAGAAATTTCGTTATGGGGACTAATTCTATTTTCTAACTGATTTATTCTATTGCTCAATATTTTTGATTGTTCTATTTGTGCATTAACAGCACCTGGTAGGTGTGTAATAGCTTCTTCAATTTGCTCCATTAATGTGTTACAATTTCGACTAWTTACTGCTTTAACAGTATGATACTTTATATATATTTATTGCTATTAACAATTTTATAGATTTTTTATATATCGGGTACTTATTATAGCACTTAAAATTTATTTGACCGATATTTATTGCTACGCAATATTTTTAATATATCGGGTAGTTATAATTTTTATGTAAGCTTAATATTAACTTAAAGGAGTATCAGCTTTATCATAATGTTTGGACGGTCCACTTGGTCCTGTTTGAAGTTAGTCCTCTGGGTGGGAGTGTGGATGACGTCACTTTAAGCGTTTTTTCCTTACACATGTAATTAAATTTCCGAACAAGGTTTTAAGTACTGTTTTTAATGCCTTATGTCACACTCGACTGAACTTTCTATAAAAATTAAATTCCTTCGTTTGTCCCTCTGGATAATGATATTTGCGCGTACAGATTCACTTTAATACTTTTGGTGTAGGCAACTTCAAGTTTTTTTTTTAAGTTCTCGGGCGCCAGTTAATGGTTGCCACCAAATAATTAAGTACACGCTCTTTTAGATTGTAAAGTTGAACTCAAATTTCTTTATTGAATACCTTTATTTTATACAAAATTTTGCTTATTTACTATAACTTACATATGTACGAATTCTTACTTACTAGTACTTATTTCTATATACTCTATAATGATAACGTAAGCAATAATTAGCAAAATAGCAAACCTCAGTTTGGTCGAGAAACGGCCTACATTGCGGCGGCACGGCTTCCGCTCTGGTTTAGAGCCGACGAAATATGCTGTTGTTGTAAATTTTGGAAATCAACTTTATTGAGCAACAATGATATTGTTTATTTGCAGAATATTGCTGAATTGAATTTCTGTTTATAGTTGCAACATTCTTGTCAGTATATTTTACTAGCTACGATAATTTTGTAGTTGTATATTTTGTTAGCTATGCTAGCTGTGATATCCTGACCGGATAATAATAAAGATTATGTTGTCTGCTGAAGTGAGTACTCAATAAAATCGTCTGCCGTGATTAAAATAGGTTTATAAGACCCTAATTAATAAAATAGATTAATGGCAGATCTGGTCAAATACTTTTAAAATTTCTTTTTTCAGCACTTTGAAAACCGTCTGCTGCAATGTTTAACGCGCGATAATGGTCTGCCATTGTTGTTTTTCCATAATAGTAATAATATATTGCAAAATTGCAAAACGGCAGACGTGGTCAAATACATTTAAATTTCACCAAAAATCGATAACTGTCTTACCTGTGCGCGCGCCGCTTCCGCCACGTTGGGCTTAGTGAGTCCCCATGTCATGTGCGATATGTATAGGGACCTCACTGGACAAAACCCTAGGTCTGGTCAAATACATGCTGGTAGCTTTTCACTGGCTCTTAGACTATAAGCTGCCGAACCTCTTAAATTTTTACATAAAATGGACATCTTTTATTGCTCCTTCTTGATTAACAATTTTTTTGCCATGTCTAACGATATAATATTTACAGGCCGTTGTTCTTTGAACTCATTTTTACCGTAAGGAAACAAGAAGTACCAGACAAATTCTTCTGCTTTCAGTTCATGTTCAATGTTAACGATGTTGTCTTTTATTTTGCGGGTAATTTCGTTAAGGTTTCGTGAAACCTGTAGTTCATCTTCCTCGTTGGTGATAAATGATTAGGTAGTTCTTGTTGAGAAGTAATCATTTCAGACCCTGCCGTTATAACCTCAATACTCCGATGTATTTCTATCTCATCAGGTTCATCTGTTTCATATACAACATCAGCGTAATCAAGAGTATACTGCACATTTTTGATGCCTATTGTACGTTTACAAATCCTTACATACTCGTCTAAATTTCGCATTCGATAATGCAGGCTTTTCCAATGTTATCCTTTACTCTGGATCGCTTTTGACCACAAGAATGTGAGTTAGTACAGTAATATTTGTTATCATAGTACATCACTCCGAATGATTGTCCACCTGTTATTATTCTGCCGGCGCTATGTTCCATGAAAAGATCTTCCAAACCTTGACGAAGGATGCGTCCGAAGTTTGTTTCATTATTCTTGTCGCTCAAGCTTCCATATATGCTTGATTCTTCGGCAAAAGTGATCTGAAACCGTTTGCCGAATGCGCCTAAAACACCTTTTATTGCGTATCCATCATCTTCAATACGATAGGACATTAAATTTCACTCCGTTTGAAATCTTATATTGCTGTAGAATTTGGTCACTCGTTATTATTATATTAGGATGTGCATAAACCACTGTTGTGGTGCAAGAAAACTAGCCCTTAGGAGGTTAGACAATGCCATCTCGGCTTGGAATAAAGCCAGGATCTGGATTGTTCCAATAAGATTTAGATAATGGAATATTTTTCATTGAATTCAAATGGGTCTTGCAACGATTGCAAAGATTTTGCCAAAGATTTTTTTGCTTTAATTCATTAGGTAAATATGTATGTGTTTGCTATAGCATCTACAATCCACTTAAAAATTTTATGTTTATAGCATCGTTTAGTACAAACTTCACAAATCGCATCGCAAAACAAGTTAATTGCCTGCCTAAAGCTCGTTATACTGGCTTCACTTAACCTTCGGACCTCTGCGTTTTGTTTCTGCATTCGCACCAAACGAGCCTTTCTGGCTTGTTCTGGTTCTGAGGCCCGGCTTTCTGCAGCATGCTGACGCACTTGCTGCAAACGAGCCTCTCTCGCTTCCTTCGACTGCTTGGCTTTATAACTTCTCATATATGTGGAAAATGTACCACGGACTCGAAGCGGACATACTTACGGACCTTAAAATACAACCCTGTGACAATGACACGACAATAACATGACAACACTGATAAAGCGAAAGACTGAAACGAAAAACTAAAACGAAGGACAGTTAACTGCGAACTCACAAACGAAACGGATCATTATTTTCTTATCTTAAGCTAAGCGCAATTCTTTAGAAATAAATAAACTTTGATAAACGTAAAACGCAGTGCAGTTTTGTTTTAAAATTAAAAGAATAGAGTGTTGAGAAGAACAGATGCTACATATATAGCCTTCTTTTCTCCTTTATTATATGATTCTGATGCTCGGATTTCTATTGCATGCTGACACATTCTCGGCAAACGAACCTCTCTCGATTCCTTCGACTGCTTGGCTTTATAACTTCTCACATAGAGCCTTCTTTTCACCTTTAGTTTTTCTAATTCGCTTAAGTGTTCTGACGATTTTTCCATTCTTTCACTGAGATTTGTTGTTTGTTGTATAAACAATTCATTAAATAAAATTAATTTATTAGCTTATAATGAAAAGATGTCAATCAAATATACTATACGACACACAGACTTTTTGAAAATCTATGTAGATATATTTCCCTTATAATTTTAAATTGTCACAACCGTACACTTCGACTGTTTTTTTCGTTCGATTGTATATCTACTATAATCCTGCATTTATGGTACACTTCGACTGTTTTTTTCGTTCGATTGTATATCTAGTATAATCCTGCATTTATGGTGTCACTCAGAAACCAAAAAAGTAACGGTACAAACTTGGCTTAATCCATTTCTATTGTTCTTGACAACCAATTTTCTCATTTTCCATTTTTCCAGGTAGAGTAGTTCAAATATTAGGAAGGTAGAATATTTCTTTGTATAGTTTAAATGTTTGGGAATTCTTATTTTATATTGAAAGAATCTATTTTTTCTTCTTCTTTTAAGTCTTATACCAATATTGTGAAATATATACAAATATAACTTAAATCGTATATTCCGCCATTAGATTCGGTGACAATTTTTGAAAAGCTGCCATCGACGTAACAGCCAAAATTAAAAAAAAGGAGTTTTCTATTTCAGTTGCTTTCCGGAGGCGTTTTGAAAACTAGTGTCTGAGTTTTTTTTACTAAAAAATTTCTATTACAAGCTTTAATTTTTTATTACATAAAAGTCACATGTTCTGCATTATTTGATATTATTTCTTCTGGTGCGCGGTTATCTACACTAATATTATAAAGAGGAAAGACTTGTACCTATGTTTGTAATGAATAGGCCCAAAAAGTACTGGGCCGATTTAAAAAATTCTTTCATCAGTAGAATGCTACATTCTTCCAATTTTACATAGCCTACATTTAATAAAAAACAAAAAAAAATTAGGGATCAATGGTAAAATTTCAACAATGTAACCGAAGGTGTAGAATAATGAGTCTTAAAATGTCTTTCGTCGAATGCGCTGCCGAAACTATTAGCGATAGAACAAAATAATACTACAATCTACAAAAAAATTCGCGGTAGCATATGTCCAACTATTGTAGTTATGTAATAAATAAAATAAATAAATTATTTTATGGTCAAGACCACTTAAGTACCTATAAAATAGTTTTTATTTTAAATAAATTAATATTTCAAATAAATTATATTTATTTCGACTATTAAAAAGTGAAGAAGAAAATTGATGACCTTCATGAAATATGCATATTCGCATTATTTCGTTATCATAAATATGTGTATACATTCATAATAACAAGTGTCGCACGCTTCTTTCGCATCTTCGTTGTCACGGCAACCAATTGCCGAAACTTTCGTTTTGTCAAAGAGTCAAGTGCTRAGTACATTGAGCACGACAGACTGCAAGCGACATCTGTCAAATATTAAAATAAACACATGCCTCAATACCTGCGTCCCTAAGAAAAATCCGCTTCGCCTACAAACCTTGCCTCACCTAATATGTAYGCATATGTATGAGCTTGCATACATATCGACGCAGATTGTTGCGAGTCACGGAAAAATATTTTAGATTGGATAAATATTATAAATCGACAATTCCGTTGTTGCCACTTTTCTGACTTCTTTCTGTGAAGAAGCATCAGAAAGTTGTTCAATTTATGATTTTTACCTTTTTTCATCGTCGTGAAAAGACGGTTGTAGGCAAAGGCATGCTCGGGGAGATGTTACGGCGTCTGTTTTTATGAAGGAAGCGAGGTCGCTTATCTAATACATAAAAATGGAACGCTAAATGTGTTGCTAAGCGCATAACTCAACAACGCCTGCACCAATTTGGTCGATTCTTTTTTCTAAATGTTCGAATAATTACCGGAATCCTTTCTTTTTCCCATACAAACGAATGAATGTTTATTGGCTAGTAATGCTAACAAAACGGCTGCACCAATCTTGATAAAATCTTCAGAGGTTGTTCTCTGTGGATCGGGGAAGGTTTGGAAATAAAAAAGACCTTATGCTTTTCGTGAGGTAAGTCGGAAAATTGGACAATTACAAAAACCAACTTTTTTCCATATTTTTTTTTTCAATTATTTGAATCGTTCAATTTCGGTCACTTTATTTTTTTTATCCAGAAATTCAAAAGAAAAAATGTCGAAAATTGTTCAGTGAAAACTTTATATGTGTTTCAGAGAAAGTGATCAATTGCAGATTGAAATTTGTTACGAAGCCACGTAGAGGTTGGCGTCCTTTTTGCCATCAGCATATGGCAGCTCAAGGCAAGGCAAGGCAAGAGGTACTCCCAGGATGCGATGACATACGTGCGAAAATATGGATCGCGATCAATCAGCAAGCGATCGTCACAATGTCACAGCAACACTTTTCAAACAACAACTCGATGATTGATGAACATGTGGTATATATGGTGCTGTTAGATGATGGATGTATTCTGTTGGAAAAAAAGGTTAGCCGCACGTACACATTTTTCTTTGGATGGTGGATGGCGGTTAAACTAAATCAAATTGATGAAATAATTTTTGCGGAAATTCCTGATGCCGAGAAAGATCCAGTATTATAGGAAGCGATGAAAACCAATATGGTCATCACAATCCTACTCCGGTTTCTATGTCTGATAATAAACGCACGAAATATTACCATCACCAGACGACATTGGCAGAATATTTAGCATTCAATTTGGAAGAGTAAATATCGAAGTTGACAACACATGGACTGTACTATATTAACCATTGATGTTTAATTCCCATTCGCAACTCATACTTGAGTACTGTAGTTTGGTGAAATCGAAAAAATACCTTTGTAAGTACGTCACTCAGGGAAGCAACATGGCAGTTATTGGTCTTGAATACGGTACGGCCGATACGTGAACTGCAATAAAGCGCTTTGTATGATATTTTTTTGCAATTCATGAACGCGTTCCGACTATTGTGCGTCTCGCAGTTAATTTGAAGAATGGAAAGAGTGTATTTCAACCCAGAGAATACAAAGCAAGGCCAAATAGTAGATGGACATCCAGGTGTGTTTTCGACTAATGCATTAGGACGAATTTACACGGTTACACGGTTCGGTTGCTATTGATTAATGTACGCATCTGCTGTTTATCAATTCACGAAAGACGAACTCATCACGAATGTTCGGACATTGGAAAAATTATTGTAAGTGCACACGCAATACCGATATTGTTGACTTAAATTGGAAGATTCAAAGTGAAATTCCAGGGAGACTTGCTCTGATACGACGCTGTAAATTATCCAGCGGAGTTTGTTTGGAGAAGTTTGGTATGCCAGGGCATCATTTGCGTCTCAAAGCTGGATCTGTCGATATTATGTTTCGCAATGCGCCGAAACTGTGTAATGTGCCGACTGATTGGGACGCACCTATCGAATACAAGGGGGATTAATGATTGATTCTACGAATTCCTTTGAGTCCTAACGGTTTGCCATTTCATTTCAAAGGCATTCCATTTACATTGAAAATTGTATTTGAGATGACAATAAACAGGACACAAGGATAGTCGCATAGTTTCACGCAGAACAACGGCTGCGGGATCAGCTAGTAWACACATATATCTATATAAAGTATACTTTCTTTAAGGATATGCATATATTTCAATATATATATGCTATTCGAATATCACCAAAACTAGTTCTATATAGATGTTGCATACTTTTAAGCGCATCTTTTTGGTGGGGTATAAACTTACTATCGCCTACATACAAGTGAAGCTAATAAAAGCGTATTAAAAAGGACTGACGCGACGACAAAACCTCACAGCAATATGTTGTTCATAGAAAATCCGGTTATGTGCCATAATCAAAGATACAGATTTATGTGGTTTGTTAAAAATAAATATCTAATATGGTACATAAGCGACTGCGGATACTTAAGCGATTCGCACTTACAACAATAGTTTCTATATATTTCATAAAAACAAAACGTGAGATGCACCAAGATACAGGAAGTTAAGAGTAATGGGCATTTAAACGCAGTACTACTTAATCGGAATTAACTGTACACATAAATCAGAGGAATATTGAAAATTTTCTTTGAAACATTTCTTGGCCTGAAAATCGACAAATAAACAATGATGTCAATTTTATTCTAACATATCTACATAAATATAAGTATTCTATTTGAAGGGTTGTCACTTTTCCCTTCTCATACAAATTTCGTAAATATATTCAATTTATGATATTTAGCTTTTGCCATCGTTGCGAAAATACGCTTGTAGGCAAAAGCATGCGAGTTACATCCCATGCTAACCCAAGAACAACAGCAAACACAGATGGTGTGAAGATAGTCTGGTAGATAACAAAATACATTTATTTAAGAAAACCAGAAGATATGTAAAATTATGATATGAGAAGAAACACTGATCCTAAATAAATATTGAATGCAAATAAAGGATAAGCAG
>NW_017537416.1:78143-84473 GCF_001853355.1 Bactrocera latifrons
TTTGAAGAAATGAGACTGGAACATTTAAAGAACATAGAAAAAATAGAAGAACTTAAGTACCATAAGAAAATTAATTATTCAATTTCATTTGTAAATTTTATTATTACTTTACTTTTAGTAAGCCTTTTCTTGTATATGTTAAGAAAACAAAAACAAATGCGAATAGAAATTATAAACAAACCTCAAGAACAACAGCAAACACAGATGGTGTGAAGATAGTCTGGTAGATAAGAAAATACATTTATTTAAGAAAACCAGAAGATATGTAAAATTAAGATATGAGAAGAAACACTGATCCTAAATAAATATTGAATGCAAATAATAAGCAGCACTGTGGAATTCTCCCACAGATAAGAATTTTTGTAAATTAGAAGATAAGCATTTTTGTAAAACTATAAAAGTAAGAAAATCTTTGAAATAAAGACACATTTTATTCTGACACTCTAAAGAGCCGGTCGTCTAAAATTGTTTCGTAATTTGCACGGCCAGATGTAGTTGCATTTGCTTTTATGGATGAATCGAAATCATGAATGGAAATTTTGTTGTTGTGTAATTTATTATAAATTTTGACGTCGGCAATTTGGGTGCCGTATTAATTTCTGATGCTATTTGATACGATTGTTGTTTTTGAAATTTTTCTGGGTGACATATCTATGTACATGTGAACGCATTTAAATATGCACTTGATTTGAAATTGGTTTTTCCTTAAATATATACATATCTGCAAGATAGATGCGTATGAAAGTTTTAAATGATAAGAGGTGTGATTTACATATATCATTATTGATATTAAGTTTTTTAGGTAATAATATATCATATTATATATACATGTATATGAATATACATATATTATATTATCAATTATCAAAGATAAGAAATATTTAAAAAGTAGCTTTTCTTTGCACCTAAACTACAAATATTGTTTTGAGAATTGCAGAATTTAATTATAATATCATCAATTTTGCATGCATTCACAAAAGTGCGCAAATGATATTCATATCAATTGATATGATTGCATGTAAACGTATAAAACCATAATATAAGCCAAAAGCCCAACATACATATGTACGTCTGTAGTAGCAATGTGAATTACCAATGAATGCTCAACTGTTTTCACTCATCACTCCTTTCTTATCTCTCCTTCTCCTTCCGAGCCGATAGTGGTGCCATCCACTAACAGGATTTGTTAGCTCTTGACAGTTCACACGCCTGTCCAACTGAACCTTCTCTGTATTTTACGTTCTCTGGTGGCACCTTATGACCAAAAATTGTTCAAATTCAACAAAAATATGAAAAGTAGGCGTGGTTTTGTTACGTCAAATTAAGTTGAAATTGGTTGGTCATGTACCGAGGTATGTGATCTCATGAAAGGGCGGGCATAGCCATGCCCATTGTCCAATTTTCACACCGGCTGACATAAAGCTCTCTAGTACTATCTTGGTGGTAAAATTGAATGTCTCTGGCGTATTTAGTTACCGATTTATTGCGCACTTATAATATTTGAACAGTACCGTTACATGGAGAGTGAGCAGGGTTATCTCATATTTCGATGTTATAGTTTTAGTATTTCAGGAAATGTGTGCATTGAATTTATTAGAGGGCTACGCCATGCCCACCTTTCACTTGTTTTTCCACGTGTGTCCTGTGCTACTACGATCCTTGTGCTAAATATATCTTAATTTAGTGCTTAGTTTTCGGTTAATGGTGATTTCTCGGCGTGGCTGTGGTTTTAATTTTTTTTGTACTAAACAACCAGCGTACCATTATCATACGCAGTTTCATTAAGATATCTCAATTTTTTACAGCTTGCACAGGTATTTATATATATGTACATATCCTATGTACATATGTATGTATCCTGTGTAAGTATATATAGGTGATACGTAAAGCCGTTAGGTAAACAAGACTATTATACTCTATAGCAACAAGAGTATAAAAATACCAAAGGGCAGGACGAATATCAGTTTTTATGAGATAATTAAATTGTCGTGTTTAATATTTTTCTCGCAATTTTTGTATATTATCTCGCCACCTCCTGGACTTCCACGAATATTTTAAGACTCAAATTAGTCGAATCGGTGCAGCTGTTCTCGAGTTGTAGCGAGACACCATAATATTTATATATCCATTTGTGCAGATATAYATATGTATAGTAGTATTAATAAGGGGAAACCCTTACTAACGATATAGCCTTGCAATTTGGAATTTCGCAAAACAATAGCAGGACTTATTTAATCGAAATCTCTCGATAATAAATACAGAGAGTCATATGTCATCAACGATTTGGATTAAATCAATATATGTAAAATAAAATAATTTCTATAAAGCTCTGAAGAATATGCTACATATTTCAAGTTAATCGCTTAAATGTAATATGTATTATGTTCTAATAGCTGCAAAATTTCACATGAAATTAGCTCGTGTTTTCTGATGCGAGTAGCAAGGTTAACAGACCGTGATATAAATTCAAGTAACTTATTACTTCTTTGATAAATGGTAAATTTAAACAGTAATCATTTCGTTCTTGAATACTTTGAACATAGAAATTTTCAATTGCTACGAAAGATGGGTGTTTTATTGTTAAGTTATTTTTTAATACATGGATTTTGTATTATTAACATATCTGGTAACTACTACACAGTAATAAATTCATTAAATTAAGCAACGTTTTAAATATTTTCAGAAGGAAGTTGTTTTCATAAAGAAAAATGTTCCACAACAATGCAAGCCAGAAACGTTGGGGAAATAATTACGAGCACATATTCACAGGCAACCGCATTAATGGACTTTCACAGGTTAAATTCATCAAATTGTTTTTTTATTTATTTAACTGAAATATTTTATTTAGACGAATGCATCACAATTTTATGGTACTGAATTATGTTGCCAAAAATATAATTTATTTTTACAAAGGAACAATTTCTAATGAAGTTAACCGAGACAACTTGTGGCGTGATAGATATGATGAAATGAAAAGTCTGGTTCAAGGCACTTTAAATAATGTAGCTACGTTAAAATATAAATTATGGCTATTAAGGTATGTTGATCAACATAAGCAATCATCTTAAGTAAGACAAATTCCTTTTTATAAAGCAATTATAATAACCGCACTGGAAGATTTCGGCGATTTTCTAATGGTTTCCATAAAAGGCATCAGAAATTAGATATAATCAACATTACAGGCTACGCTTTATATCAACTCCCACACAAATTTGTAAGTTATCAAAATACTAATAAACGTAATTTATTTTTTGATTTTTTCTTAATATATGTATATTAGAACAGGAGTGTATATTTAGTTCCAAAGCATACAGCGAGACATATTTTCTTAGATCCTGACGCAAAAACAACAACCAGTAAGTTTTCTTTTTATATATTACAGAAATATTTATACCTGAGCGCAACATGTTAAATAAGATAATTTTTATTGCTTTTAACAACATAAATTATAGAGAGAAATATATTAAGAACATTTTTAGTAAGGAAATACTCAGAGCTCATGTCTGAAAAACTTTATTCGTTATTAAACAAACCATATTATATCCCTTGCCCATTGCTCTCCAGGTATATGAATGTTTCACACGTATTTGAAATTGTTATTTCATGATACGAAACTCTCCAATTTTTCTTTCACACATCTTCCCTAAGTTGTACTGACGGTGTTCTTTGAGCAGTTTAGATCAAAAACAGGCGCGATGAAATTAAGCTATATTCGCCGTGGACAATGCGCACAAGTTCATAACTCTTCCACTCAACCTTCCTCAACAAAGAAGCACCTGCTGACAAAAATTTTTCTGCGTTGGATTTCGAGGCTGACGTTGTTGCTGCTTTGAATGCTGGTTCACACATAAATTAAATTATCTCCGACTTCAAAATAATGACTCTCAACGCTAGCAGCTGTATACTCTTATAAAAGATTGTATTTTCCCTATTTAGTTTTGTAATTCGAAGCATCCCTTCATATCGTTTGGTGTCGAAAGGCTTGTAAAAGTTCTTTCCGATGCCGACGGGGCGTTTGGTATTGCTTAACGTCAGTTTACACAACCGTATTAGTTTTTCGGGGATACCAAATTCAGACATCGCGGTATAAAAACAGTTCATTTTCGTGCTGTCCAAAGCAGCTTTGAAATCTGCGAAGAGGTCGTGTATGTCGATTCTCTTATACGAGTGAATATCTAGTCAGTTGTTGATTTTCCAGGTCAATGATAAGATCTAAACGGCATACTTAAATTCCAATCGTCGCGCATGCTTTCGTCTGACCATATTGTACAAAGAATTTGATGCTTGCTCTTTATCAATTCTTCGTCGCCGTTTTTGATTTGCGCAGCCGGCAATCCATCGGCACACGCCGCTTTGTTGTTCTTCAGACGGGTAATTGCTGTTCGAGCTTCTTCATGAACGGGAAACATCTGCTCCATCGTCATCGATTGGGTTCGACAACTTCTGGTGTTACGCTTTAAGCTGGCTGGAGAAGTGTTCCCTTCATAATATTACAATGCTCTGGGCATCCTCATCGCTTCCCTGTTCAAATCACAGTATCTATCCTATCTCACATGTGGTGTCGTCGATCGTAACGTTGCGAGGTTGGCAGCCTGATTTCCGTTGCAGCTGTACGTAAGRAGCTTGAAATGCCGTGCCACAGTTAACTTAGACAGAGTTGCTGACGAGAGCTSTCAGAGAGCAGTAGTGCCAGCCGAGTAGAAACTCGTTCGGCTGTCTGTTGTCGTTGCAGCTTCTTGACGCCGAACTTTCCTTATTTTTGTTGGCGTACGTGTTTTGCTGCAGAGAGGCGGGTGCGAGTCTTGGACGCTACAAGATAGCGGTTAGAGTTGATTTTAGGACCTCGGATCCTACGCACGTCTAAACCACTGGAGACGAGTCGTTGGCGGCTTTTCGATCCGTAGAGAGAAAGGTCTTGGTGAATTTTCCTATGCTGTAATCTTGTATTACAAATAGCCATTTTTTGATCAGCCTCAACCCATTTTTGATGTTTCTCCGAGGAAGCTGAATTCACAGACTGTTGAGCCGAAGATACCTCCTTTGTCGCCAAGCACAATGCTTTCATCGTGACGGGGTCTGCTCTCATAGGTGCGCCCTAAGCGTTCATATAAGGCATTTTTGATCACATCGTCCTCTTCTCTCAGTGATATGTTGAAGAACTTCACTTTGATGCGGATAGCAGCTAGACGTTCATCTATAGGTGTGAATGCCAGGATTCGCCGACGAAGCCTTTCTTCCACCACGAATCCCACACTGAATTTGCGCACCTCTATATGGCCACTATATCAAATGTCACGAGGACATAGTCGTCTCAGTAGTTGTCCCGTCCTTCGCATTTCTTAGACGGCGATGATGTCAGCCTATATATTCACGAGGAAATCAACCAGCTAGGCAGCGGCACCTTCCCAATTAAGATATCGGACATTTCAGGTGCATGGCCTTGCGTTTGCCATGGTCACCATCATAAGGGGGGTCTCAATCAAAAACACCTTTCGCCTTCTCACTTTAGCTTGCCTTCAAACGTATGTTCTTAGGCTAACCAGAGGATGCTTGGTCAAAGACCGGAAGTCATGAGCTGCTTGAGCCATGTGTAAAAGAATCTTTTCTGGCCACTCCCAAATGAAAGATGACAATCAGATAAATTTCTTCGTTTGAGTGAACTTCTACACATGATTCCAAGGACGACCTACGAGCTATAAATAGAAGTGTAACGTTTATAAGGGCACTGAGAGGCATTGTTGGGTAGTCCCTAGTGCGTCACATTTGCAGATGAAAATCGCATTTTGAACATGCTCCAGCCGTGAATCTTTTGTCGTTTTTCAAGCGGCCTCCACATGAAAATGATGCCATAAAACATTTTTGGCTTAACAACGGTTTCAGTGTCAGTATACCACTTTTGTTGACAGACCCTATATTTTTGTCCAATGGTTCCTAAGACGACTAATGCTTTCCTGTCTTTGTCGACAACGTTAAGCTCTTTTTGTTAAGAATAAGTGCGAACCGCGTACGCGATTATAGCCGAGTTAACAACCGCGCGCCAGTCGTTTCTTCTTTTCGCAACGTGGCGGGAATTAGATATTCCAAGTGAAGACAGGTGCTTCTCCACTTGGTCCTTCCAACGGAGTGGAGGTCTTCCTCTTCCTCTGCGGGTCCTGCTAGCCAGCGTAGCCGCTGTCTTTTAATTCGCTGAACTATGTCAATGTCGTCGTATATCACGTACGTTCGATGGAACGATGCATCGAATGCGATATTCGCCGTGGCCAACGCGCAAAGAACCATAAATCTTTCGCAGAACTTTTCTCTCGAAAACTCGCAACGTCGACTCATCCG
>NW_017537416.1:84618-98563 GCF_001853355.1 Bactrocera latifrons
AAAGCTATGACTGTCAACAGGGACGTGAGTGCCAAGTCGCGAGTGCGACGACTGTTTGTTTGATGACAGGAGATATTTCGTCTTGCCCTCGTTCACTGCCAAACCCATTTGTGTTGCTTCCTTGTCCAGTCTGGAGAAGGCAAAACTAACGGCGCGGGTATTGAGGTCGATGATATCAATATCATCGGCATAGGCTAGCAGCTGTACACTCTTATAGAAGATAGTACCTTCTCTATTTAGTCAAGCAGCTCGAACTATTTTCTCCAGMAGCAGGTTGAAAAAGTCGCGCGATAAGGAATCGCCTTGTCTGAAACCTCGTTTGGTATCGAACGGCTAGGAGAGGTCCTTTCCGATTCTGACGGAGCTTTTGGTGCTGGTCAACGTCAGCTTAYACAGCCGAATAAGTTTTGCGGGGATACCAAATTCAGACATCGCGGCATAAAGGCAGCTCCGTTTCGTGCTGTCGAAAGCAGCTTTGAAATCGACGAAGATGTGGTGAGTGTCGATTCTCCTTTCACGGATCTTTTCCAAGATTTGGCGCATGCTAAACATCTGGCCAGTTGTTGATTTTCTAGATCTGAAGCCACACTGATAAGGTCCAATCAGTTTGTTGACGGTGGGCTTTAATCTTTCACACAATACGTTCGATGGAACCTTATATGCGATATTGAGGAGACATATCCCACGATAGTTGGCGCAGATTGTGGGGTCTTTTGTTTGAGGATTGGGCATATCACACTTAAATTCCAATCGTTGCGCATGCTTTCGTCCGACCATATTTTACAAAGCAGCTGATGCATGCTCCTTATCAGTTCTTCGCCGCCTTGTTTGAATAGCTCGGCCGGCAATCCATCGGCCCCCGCCGCTTTGTTGTTCTTCAGGCGGGTAATTGTTATTCGAACTTCTTCCTGGTCGGGCAATGGAACGTCTGCTCCATTATCATCGATTGGGGAATCGGGTACGCCTTCTCCTGGCGTTGTGCGTTCACTGCCATTCAGCAGGCTGGAGAAGTGATTCCTCCATAATTTAAGTATGCTTCGACTTGTACACAGGTTGAAAAAAGAGTCTTTGTAATAGAGATACGGAGCACTTAATAGCCAGTTCAGTGGAATTCGACTTTTARGTTCATGAGTCTCTTTAGTCCAATTTCCTAAGTAAAGCAGTGACATAAGGGCTCTTACCAGCCTTGGGGACGAATACCAATTTTAAATTTTTTTATACTTTTTTAACTATGAAGTCTTGCTTCTGAAGCCTTGAAATTTCCTAAATATTCGACTATTTTATGTATTTATGAGTCATGAAACATTCGAAATTAAAGCAAGTGAGTATATTGGAATTATCTGTTAGGGTATATTCAAGGGTTTCTAAAGTTTGCTTAGATAGTTTCGAACTACAAAAAATAATATATCAATATCAGGCTGCTTTTTGGGTAACTTGGTTAACTTGCCTTAAGTTACAATTGAGTATTCATATGCAAATGTCACATCAAAATAGTCATTAGTATTAAGTATGTATTATTAAAGTATGCTAAACGTTTTTACGATGAGTGAAATTTTTCAACAAAAAAGTTTCATTAAATTTTGTTTGCGGAATCAAATTTCTTGTACCGAAACATTTAGAATGTTATAAAAGTCCTTCGGTGATAATTGTTTTTCGCGAATAAGTGTTTTTGATTCTTTACATTATTCAAAGAGGGTTGAGAACGCATTGACGACGAACCACGTCCAGGACGGCCATCAACGTCAACTGATGGTCAACACGCCAATAAAATAAAGGAACATGGCATTTACATACGCCTAATTTATTTCCGTATGACTTCTGACTATTTAGCAGTCACCAACGACTGCTTCTCTGCTCACTTCTGCTCTCTTGTCAAAATATTTACAAGAGAAAATATCGAAGCTATTGAGTTGTATTGACGCAGGGGAGTATGTAAATACCTAATTGAATTAGTATAACCGGTGCCATCAGTGCCTACAAGTTTTGTTTTGCATATTTTATGGCAGTTTTACCATTGTGAATGGCTCAAATGGCAAATTTCTGTCAAAATAACATACTATGTAAATTTGTTACTACACAAAATTTTAATATGGAGGTGGACGAAGTTAAATCATAAGTTTTTATTTCTTGATTTTAGTGAATAAATATATAAATATTAGCAAACCCGGCGAACTCCGTTTCGCCACCAGATGGATTCGTTTTATGTAATATTTCGTTTGGTGATTAAAAGATGAAGAAAACTTTTTTTTTTGTTTTATATTTGATAAGGAAAAGTTATATTTCATTTCAGAACAATAATGAATTCATTTCGATTACAAAAATTAAGTTTTATTTAGTTGAACTACTCTATGTAAATGAAAGTGAATGCAAGTAAATACTCATTGAAGCTCTTTGGTAAACCTCATTTCTGACGTTGACACAAGCAAAGCGAATAGTTTCCCAACTCGTGAACATGCAACGTATAACTGCCCAATCGTTTGAAGTCAAACGGAAGATCAGTTGGAATCATTGGTATTCGAGGAATACATACATTTTCACCTGCGTACTTTCCATCAGTTTTGGTTGCCTCAATCAAGTTCGGCATAAGTCTTTTTACCGAAAGTCGAGTACCGTTGCAAAGTCGCGATGGATTCAAGCATACTTCTGATAATTCTCACTAACGTTTGGGAAAACATTTTCAAAAAGAGCTAATTGAGAGTCTATAAATCGGCAAAAGTCGTTGGTAAGAGTAATTATTCCAGATGTCGCATTGCTTGGAAGATTGTGCAGCACTTTGATCATTTTGAAGTTGAACTCTCATATTACTGGTTAGCAATAATGGTTTTCCTTATTCCAAAAAGSTGATGCCTTCAGGCAAGCATTCAATTCATCTGCAGGCGTTCCACGGGGAATTGCTGCCAATGTCTGACTGAAATCGCTTGTCAACAATATCATCAAGCCGCAAAAGATGTTGTTATTTCACCGAAGATCCTTCAGTGTAAAGTTAAGTGATTCAAGTGATTTCTTATGTGCCATTGTGCACTCATCCCAAACAATGAGCTTGCATTGCATCACCAATTTTCCCGTTGCACTGGATCGGGAAATATTGCATGTTGGGAACTTAAGCGCTGAATGTGCAGTAGAACCGCCATCTAGAAGAGTCGCCACAATTCCAGATGATGCCAACGCCAAAGCTATGTCACATCTTGATCGAATAGTGAATAGTTTTCGCTGTTCCTCTAGGGGCGTCCAGGAAGAATAAACCACCGGTATTATAGTCCACTGCTGGCATTAACGTCTCGTATACTTCTCTTCGCTGTTCATTCAGCAACGGCACATTATTTCGAACGAATTCCTGCAATGTATCAACATTGTATTGCCGCTCTCGATTTAGTTCTTAGTTGAATGCATCGCGCATTGATCGATTTGGCGCAATCATTCCTACTTCGAATCCGAATGTGTTAAATCTCAATGAGAATCGTTTTCCAGCAAACCCAATAGTTGACATATTTATCGATATGTTTGGCATTGGTGGCCATTCACAGTTTTCAAATGCGCAAATAATTTTGGTCCACGTACATTTATCAACAGCAGTCGCAAATAAAAGCATTCAGCATTTCTAGGATAAACAGTTCTCATGCGACATAGTGCATCAGTGGAAAGCACCTGTAGTCAATCTGGAACTGGGGTTCCTTGTTTGTCGATGGTGGTATCTCAGCTCGTTGTGCCGCATTAGCCTCAGTGAAGTAAACTCTTTGACCATTTTCCAAATGCACTGCTAAATGTACAACTGTGGCATATGTATAGCTTTCATGAATTTGAAATGACAATAATCGCCACAGTGCTTCATTATTACTGACGTATCTGCCCATTTAAAAGTTGCTGATTTCGTCATTCGCATTTTTTAGTGTATATGCAGTTGTTATGTGTTGCAATTCATTGCGTTGATACGAGTGATTAGTTATGTGTGTTGTATCTTTTACCTTGCAAGTCGGCATRAAGCCACCTTCTCGAATGATATTAGCTCCAAAGGATGTCATGCGAAAGCAGTTATTGTAACCAAGAATATTTTGAAGAAAATGAACAATGGTTTCAGTGGCTATGGTGGTGTAAGTAATGGATCCAGTTTGATTTTTCCACTTGCGCAGCACAATCCAGCCGTTTCTCTTTTGAACATTAAAGCATTGCAATATTCGTATATAGTCGTCATTGGTCCAATACCTAAATTTTCATCATCACTGTAGTTCGCAGTGGGATTATACTGGAATGCCAAGCGATTGTATGATGCCAATGATCTTCGTGTCCTCACACTTTGTCTTAATCGGGCATTTCCTCTTATTATATTTTGTCTTTCTTCGCTTAAGTTCTGTGAATACACTTGTTGCTGGCTTGCATGACTTGTGCGATGGCCGATGTTCGCACGTCGTCCTCTAGGCATTTTGAACTATGGACAGAGTGGTGAATTTAACCTCAAATGCACGATCCACACAATTACACAGTTCAACTTACCACCATAAAGACAAATACTTGCTGTTGAAATTGAATACAAATTTGCACAATACTCGTGATTGATTTGATGGTTTCCAATTGAAATGAATAGCTTATTTTTTTAAATTTATTTTTTCACAATTTCAAAGTGAACACAATACCGGTTTATCACATGAAATTAACTGAGCAGAGAACAATGAGGCGCTGTCAAACAATATATCACGCACCGGCGCCCTTTACTTAAAATATTGGTTTGTAGTACATGATATGTATCAGAGATGGCGCTGTATGTAAAAAAGGTTTTCCCTCTTTTCTGTCGAAATTTTTCCATTTTCTTTGATATAAGCTCCCGGACCCCGAGACCTTTCCAACGAATGCAAAATAGTGGAAATCGGTTCTTATCGGTTATAGCGTCAGGAAGAAAACTCGACTTATTTTTTTATAGCAGATTTATAGAAAACGTAAATCAAAGAGGGCGTTAGACACAAAGGGTTTATTAATATGGTATTTAGTACGGAAAGTAAAATTTGGAAGATATGCCAGTGCAAGATTTCCCCTTCAGGAAATAAAATTTAAAATTTTATTATTTTTCTCTTATTAAAGAATTTATTATATGCTTTCTTTAGAACTCAGAAAATGCCAAAATAACGGGTGCATATCAATGCATTGATCCATTCAGCATTGGAAGAAATGGATTAAGCATTTTGTAACAGTGTACAAGCTGGTAGTTGGCTTAACCAAGAGCAAGCCAATTCCTATAATTCCTCAAGAACTCCAACCCTTTATTTTATCCTCTTCTCCTCTACAGTAACCTCCATCATCATCCCTGACCCGTCACCATAATCTATTTGTATTTCTTCATTACCACCTTCTCTTCCGACCTCATCTCCAACATCATTAATTCCTCATCAAAAGCACCACTTCCACCAAATAGCCGCCGCTGAAAGACTAGAGCGATATTATGAAAAAAAAAAAAACATTAAATTAAAAGAACATAAGATGCAGGAGAAAAACGATTGAATGACTCCGTACTCCATTAAAAATATATAAGCATTCTATTTTTCACTACTGTTAAAGTGATAATGTGATTAATCGTTTGTATATGGTATATGTATATGTATATATAATATATGTGGTAAGAATTGTAAGCACGTGCTGGTGGCTTTTGACGGTTGAAGTAGAAAAAGGGAAGATTTATTGACATATCAAAACTATGTACAATAGAAAGAATAAAGGATAAACAAAATGTCAAAACGCATGGTTGAATTGAAAATTAAAAACGAATTATTATTTATGGTGTTGCCACAGTACCCCCCTCCTAGAGAGTCGTAGGTGGTGTGATGAAACCTGGCTTTAGACGATCGATGGAAACTTTAACTTTATTCTGCTTTATATCCACTTCGAAATACTTAGGTGAGCGGCTGAACACTTCATAGGGTCGCATATAAGGTGCTGATAATGACGGTTTGACTGAATCATCGCGGATGAAGACATGGTCACAAGATTTGAGATCACCGTGAACGAAAAGTTTTTGGTTAGTGTGCCAGGCTGTACTTACAGGACGCAGGTCTCGCGTGATACGACGTAGCTCCACTAAGATTTCTGTTTGGCTTTGGTTGCAGGGTTGTTCGATGAAAAGCTCTGAACGCAATCGTAATGATGTTCCATACACCAATTCAGAAGGAGTGGACCTATGTCGTCTTTAAAGAGGTAATATAAAAGAATTTAATTTTAGTGAGTGTCGAATGCTGCCATTTAGGTGTGCTCTTCATCGTTCTCTTGGTCTACGGCGACGGCGTCGTAGTCAATAATGGCGGTTGTAAGTGATTGAATTCGCGATAATATATCAGCGGTTACAATTTTTTTACCTTGAACATGTCGGATATCAGTAGTGATTTGCGATATGAAATCCAATTGCCTAACTTGACGAGCTGCCTTATGCAACTGTTTTCGGAATGAGAATATAAGTGGCTTAAGGTCGGTGTAAATGTGGCAGTTACGAGCTTCTACCATGTAACGAAAATGACGAACGGCGCTGTATAGCGCAGTTAACTCACGGTCATACGTACTGTATCRCATTTTAGCTGATAAATACTTTCTTGAAAAAAATCCTAATGGCTGAAGTTTGTCGTCTACCATTTGATTTAAAACTGCTCCACCTGAAAAATCGGATGCATCTACCCACAATGAAAGTTCTACATCAGGTAGTAGATGAGCTAACATAACACAGTTTGCTAGTTGGGATTTCGCACCCTCAAACTGCCGTTTAGTGACTTAATTCCAATTTAGGATGGTGCTGTCGTTTTTCTTATTTTCTTATTATAAAATTTGATCATTGCCAAAAAACGTTTAAGTTYTTTTGCAATCTTGGGCGGTTTCATGTTTGTTAATGCTTCAACGCGGCTTGGCAATGGGCGAATACCATCTTTCGTAATTGAATGACCTAAAAAATCGAGTTGTGATACTAAGAATTGTGATTTGGCAACATTGATCGTTAAATTATAATCTCAAAAACGGTTATATACAATACGAAGATGTTGTTTGTGTTCATCAATCGATTTGGATGCGATGCAAACAACATCTAAATACGCAAATGTAAAATCCAAACCTCGAAGTACTTCATTAATTAAACGCTGCAACGTCTGCGCAGTGTTCCTTATTCCGAACGTCATATGAGTAAATTCAAAAAGTCCAAACGGCGTCGTAATGGCGATTTTACAAATATCATCACGGTGAATCGGCACCTGATGAAACACTTTCTGCAAATCTATTTTCGAAAATATAATTTTATCTGCTAGGATTGTTGAAAAATCTTGCAGGAATGGTATCGGGTAGCGGTCAGGAATCGTGTTAGCATTCAAACCCCTATAATCACCACAGGGTATCCAAGATCCGTCAGCTTTGCGAACTAAATGCAAAGAACTGGCCCAGGTGCTATTCGAAGGACGACAAATACCGAGCTTGATCAGAACTTCAAATTCTGCACGTGCTGCTGTGAGTTTCTCCAGTGATAAGCGTTGTGGTTGTGAGCATACTGGTAGTCCAATAGTTGAAATATGATGAACCACTGACGTGTTTGTAAGTATGCCAAGTCGTGACGGACATATGATGTCAGAGAACTCCTTTAAAATATCCGAAAATTTTTGCGTAGAATTTATAGTGGATATATTAGTTGGATGTCTATGTTGCGCTACTAAACACGACGTTTTGACCAGGGTGTTTCGGTCTAGGAGACGTTGACCTTGTAAATCTATAATCAAGCCATAATGACTTAAGAAACCCTCGCCAAGTATACCCTTCGAGACGTCGGCGATTATGAACTTCCAAAGAAATTCACGGCGTAGGTTTAAATTTAATTTAAGTATGACTTCACCGTATGTTTGTACGGTAGAGCCATTTGCGGCAAACAATGACGAAGATAATTTACGTGCCCTAGCTAATTTCGTCGACCTCGGTATGACGGATATATCCGCTCCTGAATCCATTAAAAAACTAATTTTCGCTTTTGTGTCGTAAATGGAAAGGCGAGACGACCTGTTAGATTATCAGAGTGTTTGCCGGGATTTGATATGGTATTAGCCGATCGCCAGGCCTTCGGTCACCCAGTAGAAGCTCTTTCAAAACACGTTGAAGACGCCGTTGTGGACCATTGGCGAAATTTTCGATGATTCTACGGCGAATGTAGCTAAATTTGTCCGTTGCTGGTGTATCATCAATAAGAGTACGCATCTCTATTAATTTTCCAGCAGGTACGATTGCAAATACTATGAAGAATTTGGACATATCAAAAGTACGTACAATAGAAAAGAATAAAGGATAAACAAAATGTCAAAACGCATGGTTTCATTGAGAATTAAAAACTAATTATTATTTATGGTGTTGCCACAAATATATATATATATATATATACATAAGTATAACTATTTAATTTATGCCATTTATTTCTTCAGTTTTATATAAAGTAAATAAAATGCGTTTTGTTTCATCTAAAATATTGTCAATCATTTTAAATTATGGTGCTGCACGTACTCAAATAAATCATCTCTCCTATTGCGTCTTTTGTAGGTCTTATCGAGTAGAACGAGAGTCCAATTTTAGTATTTTCTAAAAACCCCCAAAATGATGATTTCTTTGTGACAGTTTAAGAAAACAAATAAGAGAGAATTAGTTTGTTCAAAATCTTAAATAATTCGAAATGAAACAGTTTTTATTAAAAAAAAACAGTATTTTTTATCGCCGCATATGTGATCAAACGTAAACGATATTATCAAGGTAGAATGGAAAGACGGCATTTGAGATACCATTCTAATCCCATATCTGCACCGGAATCTACGTGAGTTTTTCGAAAAAGTTTCTACTTGTAGAATTGAGAGGGCTAAGCATGCATTTTTAGAAAATTTCGAAATTAGAAATTGAATACAAGAAAAGGCCATACCTATTTAATAAAATTGGCGGCAAGTCTTAGGTTTTTGGCTGAAGGTTCATATCAAAGGATACGGTAGAACCACAATATCAAAACTTTTATCCGAAATTATAATTTTTTTTAGAAAACAACTTGTGTCCGAAGGAGATTAAAGCAGAACTTAATTTTGTGTAAAAATTATAACTGAAACTAACCTAGTTAGTATAGGCCGTCCACTATCCACCAGCTGTGACCCCGGTAGTAGCAATGAATGTGAACTTTCTGAATATGTGATGAATATTTTTTGAGAAACGAACATTAGTTGGAGTTGGTCCTTAGAGTTAAGCTACAGCGTCTGGCTTGATGGAGGATTTTTGTTTGGCAATGTCAATGTTTGTCAATCATTAAAATAAATAAAAAATTAAAAATTTTTTTTGAAGCACTCTATTATATAAATTATATGTACATAGATATAAAATTCTTAGATTCCGATCCTCTGGTTTTTTTTACATCGTTAGGTATTTCTCTGGCTTTGATTTCTGGAAAATACAAGGGTATTAAATTTTCGGTTGCACCCGAACTTAGCCCTTTCTTACTTTTTTTATTTTTTTTTTTTTTAGAGAGGAGAAGTTTTACAAGATCTATCAATGAGAAGTCGTCATTTATGTGAATTATAGTTATGATTTGTTGCCGAAAATAATTTGGGTACATTTGGGATCATGAGTCATTGCCATATGCTTTAAAAATTTCTCATGATTGTTGTTTTAACGGTTATCTAATCCCCGTTAGAATAGTGAGGATTATCTAAGTTCTCGTGGACGTCATCAAACGGGAGGCCCAATTGAAAAGGGTGTCAGATGAGTGGAGTTGGCGGGGCATACAAAGAGATGACCAGCGTCATGTGGAGACTTTTTGCATATATTAAAATTTCTCATGGTAACAAACTGCGGTCGCTTTTTCTACCCGATGTTGCTTGAAAATATTTTTTCGCGAAATTCTATTGGTTTAGTCATGAACCGAGGGCTTCTTCGATAAATGCAAATCACGCACGAGTTCGGAGAAATCAAAATGTAAAATCAAGTGCTTTTCCGTTGATTTTGATTTAAAAGGACGGAATTCTTTCTCTATTAATTATGTTTCACTAGCATCAGTGGAATCACTTTTTGTAGGCACTTAGGCATTTAAGTATTTTGGTTTCGTAACCGTAACAAACATTCGAATACTTAACATTTTTTTGAGATTTAAAAAGGGACCTGAAACGTTTGTTTGGAAAAAATAGTAATCATCTTATTAAAAGTTAAAAGCTTACTACGTTATTTCTATTATGACTCCGCATTTCTTTAAAAAATTTTAAGTTCAACAATCAATTACCTCGTGATTTGATTTTTCGA
This sequence comes from Bactrocera latifrons, assembly GCF_001853355.1. Lineage (NCBI taxonomy): Eukaryota > Metazoa > Arthropoda > Insecta > Diptera > Tephritidae > Bactrocera > Bactrocera latifrons. Next base: position 94,879 of record NW_017537416.1, read on the forward strand.
AAGAAACATTCGTTAATATCGGTATTAAAAGTACTCTTTTTATCATATTAGAACTTAGAACTTTTAAAGTTTTCTTGCAGAATTGTGTGTAGAAATATCGTAAAAAAGGAAAAAAGGCTAACAAATTTTAAGTGTGTTGTGCGATATCAAAAAAACTCCTAATTGGTTGATAATTATAATGTTAAGTCGAGATTTGATCAATAAGCCGAAAGCGTTTTCAAGAACTATTCGAGATTACGAATGCAACTATCTAATAAACTAATAGTTAAAATTTCATTGCGATGCGGTTAAGTAATCATAATATTTATAAGATGGCACTGACCAATTTGTAGCAGGGTAAGCTGAAATACCCAAATAAAAGCTTCATTTGCTTAGAGCACAAGGTTATAGGCTTGTTTTCTATCGAAAGAATTGTCCTTCTTTTTCAAAGAACCTTTATGTAGATGTCAGTGCCGCTGTTTATTTTCTTTTTTCTTTTATTTGCAACTTCAGCAACTTGTGGACATTTGATGGACTCATGACTAATAGTTATAGATAAGCCAAATTGCACCATCGATATTGTCAAAAAAGTTGAAAAAGACACGCCAAACAAATTAGCAAGATGCACGAAACATGACGGAGCTACAAATGCACCACATGTATATAAATATCTTGTTTTTTACATATTCCTCTTAAAGTAGACTTGCTTTGATCTCGTTTTTGGTGACTTCTGTTAGATATTGCATATTAATGAATAATTAGAGCAATTGATTTTTAGTAATGTGTTTAGCCTTGACATAGATTGAGTAAAATGGGTCGCGGAAAAGAGATAACCGTTGAAGTGCTGAAACTCATTTTGAATCTTTACCCGGAAAAAAAATTAGATCATTTTCCATAAGGAATGTAATAAACCATACATAAACAGCGGAAAAATAGAAAGAAAATAAAGTTCTGTGAGGCCAAAAACTTTTTCTGATCGGTAGGAACAACCCATTATCGGCGCAGTGACAAAAGACCCATAAATTTCGGCTGCAAAATTGAATGAAAAAATGCAGGAAAAACTGGGAAAAATGTTAGCTCACATATAGTCAGGGTATTATAAGACCGGTGTACCACGACGAAAGCTCACCTACACCAACCTGAAACTTTTTAGAAAAACGTGATTTTTAGCGATGAATCCAAATTCAATTTATATGGATCGGATGGGTCTCAAAAAATATGGCGAAAGCCCAACATAGACCTCCAAGAAAATAACATCTTAAAAACAATCAAGCATGACGGCGGAAACGTAATGGTGTGGAGGTGTATAGCGGCAAGTGAAGTTGGGAATCATTTTTTTTATAGACGTAAAATGTGTAARAGTGTGTTTATTTAAGACTTTTGAATAACAATTTGCTTACGAACGTAACTAAATTGAGCTTAAATGGAGAGAAATGGCAGTTCCAGAAAGACAATGATCCCAAACACACTTCGCGTTTGGTTCAAGAGTGGTTAATTTATAACTGCAAGCAGCTGAAAACACCTCCACAATCCCCTGATCTCAATCCCATTGACCACATCGTTTGCAAGCGATTATTAAAGCCAAGAGAGGTGCAACAAAATATTAAACATATTCAATTTCTTTTTCTTCATCTTTTGTATTACMATTTTTATATTTTGTGCCAATACGTTTTTGATATGAATATGACTCTTATTCGTTACTTTTGTAATAATTTCTTTCTTGTATGATTTTTTTATTTTTAATTTTTGTATATATGTATTAAAAAACATTATTTAAACAAATGTTTTTGCTTTTTGTTTGGTATGTTATGTTAATTAAAAGTTATATTGAAGTAAAGTGGAAAAACTGAGGTGTGCCAAAACTTTTTTGATTCACTGTACGTACATTRCATGGAAAGGGAATACCAAGATAGCGTATCAAGTTCTTTAATATTTATTATATGCACATATGTATGTATGTATATAATAATATAAATCCTGTAATACCAAAGTCGTTAACATTTTAATACGTTTACCAAACTGTTTTAATTTTTTGGGTTTAATTTTCCAGATATCATGATTTCAAATACCTAATTAATCAATGTCTACATATCTTCTTACTTTTATGAATTCAAACACACAACTTCAAATATTTCCTTGTGAAAAATTTCCAGCATATAGGCTAGTTTAATAAAGCAATAAGCACGACTGCACAAAACAAGTATCTACGCAAAGGCAGAAATATTTAAGAATTCAAATAAAGAACAAAAACAGAAACAGAAAAAAACAAACAGAAACAAACTGTATATAAAGTGAAAAATAATTATTTGTATAAACTAAATTCCTGCATTATTGTGAAAATAGCATGGAATGCTCGATATATGAAAAATGTGTCACAAGAACCCGCACTTATTGTTAGTTTACAAAAAGAATTATTTTTCACTTTTTAGTTTGATATGCTTTAGAAGCGTGTTTTTATATTCTCGCAACAAAGTTGCTAAAGAGGGTATTATAGTTAGATATAGGGTTATATATACCAAAGAGATCAGGGGGACGAGTAGAGTTGAAATCCGGATGTCTGTCTGTCCGTCCGTCCGTGCAAGCTGTAACCTGAGTAAAAATTGAGATATCATGATGAAACTTGGTACACGTATTTATGGGCTCCATAAGACGGTTAAGTTCGAAGATGGGCAAAATCGGCCCACTGCCACGCCCGCAAAATGGCGAAAACCGAAAACCTATAAAGTGTCATAACTAAGCCATACCTAAAGATATTAAAATGAAAATTGGCAAAAGCTATGTTAACCAAACTGTATAGAGTCGTTTCTTTTAGGCATTTCCATATACAGTTCAAAAATGGAAGAAATCGGATAATAACCACGCGCACCTCCCATACAAAGGTTATGTTTAAAGTGCGTTAACCGACTAACAAAAAACGTCAGAAACACTAAATTTTACGGAAGAAATGGCAGAAGGAAGTTGCATCCAGACTTTTTTTTTAAATTTAAAATGGGCGTGGCGCCCACTTATGAACCAAAAACCATATCTCAGGAACTACCCAACCGATTTCAATAAAATTCGGTATGTAATATTTTCTTAACACCCTGATGACATGTACCAAATATGGGARAAATCGGTTCACAACCACGCCTGAAATCTCGATTATCACTTTATCATGCGTGAGTATAAAATGTTCGGTGACACCCGAACTTAGCCCTTCCTTACTTGTTTTTGTGGTCGACAATGAAGTGAAATTCGCGATGACCGTGCGCCTTCCTCTGTTGTATCAGTGATAGTTTGCACGTAACTCTTTCTTCATATTCGTGCCCTGTTGGTTTTTCCTCTTTTACGTCCGACGAAGGTGTACCCTTTATTTTATTACTATATTATTTGAGTCTAGTCGCTCAACTCTGAATTTCCATATATTGCGCGAATAGCAAGCAGCAATAACGCAGCTGCAGTTACGCGAGTGCTAACAAAAAATTAAAACAAGTGTGACGGCAAGAAGGACAAACAGCTAAGGCAAGCAGCAAGGGGAGAGCAGCAAAGGTGAAGCAGCGCAGCAGCCATCCCATAAGGACAGCAACAAACAGAAAAGTGTCGTGGTGAACTCTAAATAGTTCGAAAATAACCCCATGAACAAATGTGAAAGTGAATAGTAAATAACTGCTTGTTAATTTTGTGGCCCAAGGGGCGGATGGAGTCATGTGTAGAACTTCACGCAAGT
>NW_017537416.1:99363-100424 GCF_001853355.1 Bactrocera latifrons
GCCTATTCTAAGACGAGTGAACGTCTTGATGTTGTGGCATGAGCAGTCCGATGGGTAGATAGGTTTTACACCTGTTGGGTTTTGATCTCTGTAGTGATGTTGGTAGCTAGTCCAATCTCGGAGATGTATATGATGGCAGTATTTTTTATATGTTCTTTGATGTCTTTAGTAGTAAAGTGGGGAAAGAACACCAACGGCTCTCTACTACCTTCTTTTGCATGTTTATCTGCTATCTCTTTGCCTTTTATACCAGCATGCCTTGGTACCCACATTATTTTTATGCTGTTTTTCTGATGGAAGAGTTTGTCGCGTATATTTTGTATTAGCCATGAATTATTTGCTGAGTTTTGAAGTGCATCAATGGTTGATTTACTATCTATACATATTATGTGTTTATCTCCTGTTGATGAGGTGAATAGAAGCGCTTCGTAAATTGCTGCAGCTTCTGCTGTAATACTGAGCAATATGTTGGCAAAGCACCGACAGTAATAGCGACACCCTGATCGTTTGACACTGCAAAGGTTGTAGTAGTATCCGTTTTCGACCCGTCGGTATATCGGCCGTTGATCAGGGCTATGCATTGCATGAGGGTGGACTGTTTGTTCGATGCATTCATTCTAGGATGTTGAAAAAGGTTTTGTTCCTATTATGGAGAATCCTAGGTAGAAGCATCACGGTATTATATTTAGTTCTTTGCTGGATGTTCGGTAGGGAACGGAGAGGTAGGGAACGCGCGTTTGCTTCTTCTTACTGATGTGTGGTAAGGCGCTTGGGCAATGACCATACATCGCCAGTCCAAAATAAATTTTTGATAACATCAGTGCTTTTACAATATTTACAAGATTTGACATTCATATGTATATGACACTGCTTAGATGATAAATACTTAATAATGTTAAGTCTAGATATTAAATTTATTCTAACATATTTACAATGTCCCTTGTAAGTTAGTTTTTTTTTTTTTAATTATAGTTATACAGTTGGATATGTCATCTAGAAYTCTCGTGAAGGTTTCTGTCATTAGTGTAAGGTCTTTGAGAGCGGAAAATATTAGAACGTCA
>NW_017537416.1:100929-102398 GCF_001853355.1 Bactrocera latifrons
TCAAAAATTCTGTTATACAAGGATAGGAGTCGGAGTTTAAGGGTATGAGGAAGGTTTTTGAGGAGGGATTAGGATATTTTATCCGAGCCTGGAGAGCTACCCGACATAGTAGAAATAGTCGAGTCGAATTCATGAAGTGAGATTGCTGATTCGATTAGGGAAGCTGTAGGGCAAGGTGACGGGTTGTGGTAAGTTTTAGGAATAATTATATTCCTGAGAGAGTTGAAATCCATGTGGAAATTAGAATTATGAGAAGCATTAGACGATGAACTTGCAAAGTGTTCAGCAATATCTTTGGGGTCGTAGATAGGATAGGTCTGTAGAGTGGATAAAATTAATTTTATGGTGTTTAGTTGCGCCCGACAGAGCTTTTATATCCGACCAAACCTTTTAGGACTAGAGGTAGGCTTTATGTTTGCTGTAAATTTTACAAACGATTGCCTTTTTGCATTTTTTAATTCCTTTCGAAAAGTGGCATTGGCTTTTTTGTATTGTATTAAGTAGTTGATTGTTCGGCTGTGTTTGTAGGTAGCCCATAACGTTTGTTTTCTATTTCTTAACAAAGATAACATTTTAGACCAATATGGAAGCTTTGTGGAAAACTGTTTAGTATTAGTTTGGGGAATGGCTAAGTGTGCAACTGAGAGTATAACAGATTTTATTGTGGATGCTTCCGCGTTTATGTTGCTAGATATAGCTATTTCTAGAATAAAAGAGGAGATAAGTGAACAATACTTAGCCCAAGGGGCATTCTCAGTTAAGAATTTTGCTCCCGGTTTAATGGTATGTAAGCTGGGAGTAGACAGGGTGTTACGATGGCGAAATGGTCACTATTATGTAAATCTTTTAATGTCAGGGACGAAAGTTTAGGAGCAGTTGAGGCCGATGAAAGGACAATGACTACGTGGGTGAACGAATTATCTGTGGAGAAGTGTGTTGGTTGTCCATCATTTAGAACGACAAGGCTTATTACAAGTATGGTGTCTTCTAACTCCTGACCTCTGCGGTTTGTAGAACTAGAGCYCCAAAGAGGGCTCCAGGCGTTGAAATCGCCCAAAATTATAGATGGTGTGGAAAAGGAATCGGCGATCTTTATGATTTCTCTGGAGTTAAAATTTTGGTGCGGTGGTATGTAGCACGTAATTATCGAAAATTTAAAGCTTTTGTCGATTTCCACTGCTATAACATATTTTTTTATAAAAATGGCTATTCCTTGTTTAGCTGTTTTATTACGGGGAGATTATAAAATTAACCTACGTAGTTGTGGGGAGTGTAAGCTGATTTATTAGCGGGGTGGTGTGTTTCTTGTAGTCCGATAATGAAAATTGATTGATAAAGAGATTAAGGTCAGCGTAGTTGTTAAATGGACCATTCAAATTCCATTGAAGAATACGCATAGTCTATTCAGAACTGAGAGTATCAATTTGTGCGGAGGGTGAGTAATAAAGTTGGAGATGAGTGGGATCGTT
>NW_017537417.1:0-11023 GCF_001853355.1 Bactrocera latifrons
CCTTCATTATTATTGTTAGTTTATACAAAGAATTATTTTTCACTTTTTAGTTTGATATGCTTTAAAAGCGTATTTTTTAGTTTTTTTAAACTATATTTATTGTATTATGCTTTTGCTCACTACTGTCACTGATGTATAAATGACAATTGTGCTAACGTGTCTCATACCGAACTGATTTACACTCAGAGGCAGCTCAGCTATAGGTGGCTTCGTGCCAGTAGTTAGATGTACGGCTCTATGCATGTTGTATACAATGTTACCACGGCAATGGCTGTCAGGTATACGCAGGACCAAAAGATGTCAAGGTTTTATAAAAAATTGGAAAATAAAAGGATTGTTCGAGAAGTCTCTAAAGTTTTCCTGAAAGAGAGGCTCAATATGCTGCCCTTAGACTTACCCGAACCAAAGTCTGTGATTTTTTAATTCTACAAAATAAAAAAAGATTTATTGTCTGTGATATTTTCGTGATCGCAGAACTTCTTTACATTTATTAACAGAAAAGCGTGCGAAGCCAATCCTAAGAATGGGAACGGTTGTTGGCTTCTTGTAGTTTACTGCTGAACTACCTTTGGGGATCAGATTCGATGCAAAGGTCTTTGTGGCCCACGGTAAATCGGAATAGGTCTTTAGGCTCTCAGCAATGTGCATTTTTCAGTGGTTGCAGAAGTTCTAACTGAACATTGTTCAATAGGAATTCATTCAGTAGAATTTTAAGATGATATCGGTTACGAGCATCAGTTATTTGACCTAGCGAGCTTAGCCGCTGTTTCTTATATCCATCCACTGCCGTAAGCGCCGATGTCAATGCGCAAAATACCATAAATCTTCCGCAGAACTTTTCTCTCGAAAACTCGTAACGCCGACTCAGCAAATCTTGTCATCGTCCATGCCTCTGCGTGGAATTTTTGAATCTAGCGACCCCTGGTGGCGCCATGTAAGTTATCGCAGCTAGCATAGCTAACGAAATATAGTACAACAACAAAGTTGTCGTAGCTAGTAAAATATTGTATACTGACAAGAATGTTGCTCAATAAAGTTGTTTTCCAACAATTGCAACAACGGCACATTTCGTCGGCACTAAACCAGAGCGGAAGCCGTGCCGCTGCAATGTAGACCGTTTATCGATCAAAATTGCTGTTTTGATTATTGCTTACGTTATCACTATGGAAATAAATACTAGTAAATAAGAATTCGTATGTAAGTTATAGTAAATAAGCAAATTTTATATAAAAAGAAAGTATCCAATAAAGAAGGTTGAGTTCAACTTTGCAATCAAAAGGTACGTGTCATTTATTATTTTGGTGGCAACCATTAACTTCTATGTATATGTCAACTAGTGCGTTAGAATCTGCTATCTTCACCGATTGTTCAGTGAGAATTTCATGACATTTCAATGAATGGTAAGTATGTTTGTGTCATCGGTGCGAAAATGCACTTCGAACTAAGAGCCACCATTAAATTTGTGTTAAAATTGGTAAAACTTTTACCGAAACGTTTCAATTGATTAAACAAGTTTATGGCGATGATTGCCTATCCCGTAGAAGGGTGCACGAGTGGTTTCAATGTTTTCAAAGTGGTCGTGAGAACAAAAAATCCTTGATCACAGGAAATTCCATCGAAACTGTGCGTGAATCCATCAAATCGCATCGCATTTTGACCGACATTTGGGGTAACGAAAGGTGTTTGCACGGTTCGTTCCGCACAAATTCACCGAAGATCAAAAATTTCTCAGAATCCAACGGTCGAATTACATCTTGTGGCCGATTATTTGACCAAACAACACATTTTAACCATTCACCGCTCCCCGTATTCACCTGATATGGCATCGTGCGACTTCTTCTTTTTCGGAAAATGCATTTGCCCGTTAAAGAAAGGCGTTATGTAAAGGCCATTCAAAAGGCTTGCACCGCCATACTTTTGGACCGTGCAAAAAGCTGTATTGAAGCAGAAAGGGACTATTGTGAATAAAATAAATTGATTTTGACGAAAGAACAATTTTTTTTTTTTTTTTTGAAGTCCTGTTTACTTTGGAAAACTCCTTGTATAGAAGGACTTCGTAGAGTCAGCTATTGTGAGCTTTCACTTTAAGTAAAAGAAACTCAAGGATTCCATTATTGTCTGTGATTCTCTTACGAATCAAAGCTTTTTTGACAACTTTGCTTACGATATGGTATCGAAAATACTGAATCCCTTTTCAAATTCTCAACACATTTTCTTACAGATTGAGTTCACTGTTTAAAGTTTGACGAGCTACAAAACATCCAAATTTTCACAGACTTCTTAAACGATCACTGTACACAGACATAAATGCCGCCATCGCCATTCTTGGCAGTAGTGAATGGTAAGCTTTGACAGTTCGAAAGTGATCGGTAAATCAAATTCTCTGACAGGACGTAAGCCAAGCACGCTGCCAGCTTCTTACCACCACAGGGCCACTCCCATCAACTCCGATATATTTCCTCATCACTCTCTTTATGTTGCATGGCTCACGACCGCTTCCAACCTCAGCACATTCTTCACACTTTTTCGCAAGCAAAGTCTTTCCATTGCTGACGTGCATAAAGTTATTGACAAACATTCGCCAATTTTTACGCTTTTCCTCTTTTTAGAATCGACATGAAGTGAACGTTTGCGCAAACAACTTTGATAAGTTTTCTGTCAAGTCACGGCTGCACTCTTATGTATGAGTATGAGGGTGTACAAGTGTTTGAATGACAATGTATCGTGTGCATGCCTACACACATGATTTGGTTGAGAAGCGTTGGTGGAAAGTTGGATAAAGTTCAATACGAGTTTCAGATCTGTTTGAGTCACAAAATTACAAATCATCGTCGGAAATATTTATAAAAGTACTAATTATCAAATAGCGATAATATGATTTCTAAGTGTAGTTTCTATCATTGTATTCAGCAAAGTTTACTATTTCATCATGGAAAGAACAAATTACGCTGTGGAACATTTTTGGGATTATTGTCTGGGGGGTGAGAAATTCCAAGTCAGTGTGATGGTACTAGGTCAGTATAGTAAAACCCTCAAAGGGTTTGGCGTTCGTATGTGTCAGTTTTTTTATGACCTTTTAAATTGTTTCCCTATTTCCCATGGTTTTCCATCTTAACAAATTAATTTTTTCCAATCAGGCGTACTAAATGGTCCAGATATACGAAAGCTGATAAAAAGTAACGCATTCAACAATGATTTGTATATATTGAATGCATGGCAGGCAATCAAAGAAGTAATAGAAGGCTTGTCGGGAAAGCATCGTTCTAACAACTACGATGTTTCTGTCGCAAGGATGTTAACAGCATTCTCGGAAATTGGTTTTTTTTTTTTTTTGGTTTTTGCCAAAATGTTACAACTAAGCGAAAAAACAGCAAGAGAAGGAAAAAAGGGGTCATAAGGTCGTAAAAAAGACTGACACATACGAACGCCAAACCCTTTGAGGGTTTTATTATACTGACCTAGTGCCATCACATTGACTTGGAATTTCTTACCCCCCAGATTAGCTGTTGTACTGTGTTATTAAATTTTATTATCAAAATTTTTGTTTTATTATAGTGAAGTATTATTTCAGGTTTTTTTCTGTCACCCTCATCAAGAAGAAGTGGAGAATGGTTAAGGGAGCTCAATGCTACAACAAATTTGTATTTTTTTCGGACATACGATACAATAGTTACATTCTCCGTAAATAAAAATTTGCTTTCTAAAAGTTCTTTTCCTTCATGTCGACAATTTCTCGTGGCAAAAAAAGCTTATTTTTCCTCACTGTACCGACTAAAGTAATGTTCATGCGAAGTAGCTGAACGGCGAGATTGTACGTCGTAAAAAAGTTATCGCAAGTAATAGTGTGACCTCTGGGAAGAGGTTCTGATAGGGATAGAACAGCACGTTCACCTAAAAATATTTGTATAGAGACGGTTTATTTATACTGTACATAGGTTTGAGACATTCAAAAAGCCAATTTATAAATGCATTACCTTGGTACCTTTCCGGTTGCGTATTTCTTGCCCGTCCTAAATAAACTTCCATGTTCCTTGCTTTTTAAATCACATAGAGCCCATGTCTTTAAGCCGTATTTTGCGGGCTTCGATGGAATATACTGCCTGAAGCTGCAACGACAACGAAAAGGTACTAACTGCTCATCTATTGTTACATTTTCATGTAAGTGATAATATGACCTGAGCTGCCGATTCCATTGATCCCAAGTGTTTCTTATAGGTGATAATTTATCACGTTGTCTTCTCTCATCCTTGTCTGCAGCAGAGTCAAAACGAAGGCATCGTGATATGTTCAAAAGTCTTTCCAAGCTCATTGTGGCCCGAAAAATTGGTCTGCCATTATTTTCATCCCACAAATGAATTAGACTTTCATTGTGTGATTTGTATTCTCTCTAAGATTTGCAATCCTATGTACGCTTCCAATTCTATAAGGCCTATAATTTTCCAATTATCTCCAAAAAACACCAATCCTTTGATGTTGCTCATTTCTACCACTATGTTTTTTATACTTGAGGGCATGAAAATATGAAAAGATGATTTTATATCTGTGACTATAGAAATAGCACACTTTGATGGGCCAGACTTAGACATAAAATTTGGTTTCGATGAATTTTGCCTCTTGAAATTGGAAGTAGCTGATCATGCCATATTATGCTCTTATATTTCGATAAAATATTTGGCAAATTGACTTTTTCTGTCGCATTGCTACCTTCCAAACCGACATCTACTTCACTTTCACTTTCGTCGAAAATATCCTTAGCATCAGAATTAATAATTTGGTGTATTTCTTCAATACTTAATTTCTTTTCAAAAATAAAAATATAAAAATGTGTAACAGCAACATAAACATGGTAAATTAAATAACTTGACTTACTCTCTTCCTTTGGGACATTGTAGAAATATATATTTAGCAATCACTTTCTTTATAAAAACTTTCATAAGCTCCTTACTGCGCGACAAAACATTACTAACTAAGCAAACAATCGACACTTACTCTTTGCACAGGTGCATAAAACGGGAGTGCCTCTTTTTCGAAAGGCTATAAATTTATCGAGAATATATAAACATAATAATAAGCGGCAAAATGTTTCAAAATACTAGGTATGCCAAATTGACCCAACATCGTAATAAGTGCAATGAAATTACATTTGGCATCCTCCAGCAACATAAAAAACAGATATTATTTTAATTTTCATATTTATCTATTCCTTTTACTGCAGTTAACAAATTTAAGAAGAATCAATACAATACGACTAGACTAACACGCGAATTTCGACGAGTTTTACTGAAAATTGGGTCAAATTGACCCAAACATAGCAGAAGGGTTAATATTAATATTATATTAAGATGGCACCCTAGTTTTGCAATCTGACAACTAAATACTTTATCGTAAAGTTTGACATTTTTTGTGTTATACATAGTCATAAGATTTTGACATACATACGTGCGCTTTTTGTGTTTTTTACAGTACATTAAAATATTCACATAGGTCAAAAAATATAATTAAATCGTGAATATTTTTCCGCAGTTATTGTTTACAACTTACGAATAACTCAGAAGCGGTGTATCCATGAATTTGGTTTAATTTTTAGCTAAGAAGCAACATCAAGGATCAGTGTTTATCAATGGTATGGTGAATTCAATCGATGTCGTAAAACACTCCAAGACGCATTTCGTGAACGTTGCTCAAAATCAGTTATTCCTTCGGAAACTATTAATGGTGTCCACAAACTAATATTTTCAGATCGTCTGTGACCTATAGTGAGATAGAGGAAACTAGTATAGGCATTTGTGGGACCAGCATACATTTAATATTGCATGGACAACGATTGTTCTGAAGAAATGTTAAAAAAATACGGTAGCAGTGCTTCGCAACACATCTATGAAATTGTGAAGTTTGATGAAGTGTGAATTTACGCCTATGCTCCCGAAAGTAGAGATCAGTCGAGTGTAAGGATGTTTCTAAATTTGCCGAATCCGAAAAAAGTTGTTTGCGCATGGAGTACTTCCAAGCAAATTTTTGTAAATTGTTTGGAATAATTGGATATAACGCAACCATAACACTAGAACAACGCAGAATAATAGATTCTGACTGATACTCAACCACCAAGAAATCATGAAAACCAACCGCCGAAGACGGATCATTCTTCACCACGACAATACGAGCTCTTATACATCGACTGAAACAACTTCATTCTTCAGCATTCAAAACATTATTTTGATGAGTCATCCTCCGTATAGTTCTGACGTAGCACCGAGTGTTTTTTTTTTTTATTCACACCTGAAGAAAGAAGGTTGAAATAATGCATTTACAGTGTTACCAAATATATTTTCAAAATTAAAAAAAAAAAACTTAAAAACTGGTCCAATATAAAGAACTCATTTAGAAAAGTAAATTACAAAAATACTAATATTAAACAAAAACCCATTAAATGAGTTGCCAAGTATATTGCAAATATGAAAACAAAGTTAATATTGTTGGCAGTAAAAAACCACTTTAGAAAGATAAATGAAGATGCAGAAATATTATTATATAAAGAGCTACGCTAATAGAAAGATCCCAAGTATACTAAGGAAAAGAAAAAAATATTTAAAATTAGTATAGTGTCAGGAACAAATTTAAGAAAGTAGCAAGTCTAAGTACGGAAATACTATTAATTAAAAAACTTCAATAATAGGGTTACATACTTGGCAAAAAACAAGTCAAACCATGATTGGAGTATAAAGAACACATTTTACAAAGTAAATTATAGTACTGAGTTACTAATATTAAAAATAAGTACAGTAATAAGGTTGGCAAGTAAGCCAGTAGTAAAAATTAATACAATATAAAAAACAAATTTTGGAAAATAACTTCAAATATAAATACATATACTAATATTTTAAAAATAAACATTGCCAAGGATGAATCGTAAAGGATTAAGAGAATAAAATTTGATAGGGTTGTCTAGCTTAGTTTCATTATCTATTATCGTGCAAATTTATCACAGCAATGCCCAGTTTACCCGCCGTTTTGCCAAATATTTTACGTGAAAATAAATAAATAGGCTTTTCTTCAAGACAAATGTTATTAATAAAACGCTCAATGGAGTTATTAATAATTTGGCACCACACTCCTCTTTATTTCATATACCATATACCAAACAACAACACATCTATTCTATGTATGTGAGCAATTTACGAATATATGTACATAGATATATTAGGGTGTTTTTTTAACTAGTAATTTTTTTCAAGCCCGTCAAGAAAATTTCCTTAGAAACACCCTAAAAAATTCCCTGGAAATTTTAGCCCTTAATAAATATTAACCTTAAGAACTGTACCAAGGCATGTAAAAATTTTTCGTTGAAAATACACTACAATCGTGATTGTTTACTTTTAAATTCCTACAGCTCAGAAGAATTTTATGGCATCCTTAGACGCATATTTCTCAGAATCGTTCACTCTAAAAAAGTTCCTAGTACATTAAAGTCGTAACTCACACCGGCGAGGTAGTACCCGATTTTTCCACGAATTTCGCATTTTTTGTATACATCTTGTAAATGACTGAGCTATAGAAAAAATGTTTATGACAAATTTGTAGGAATTAGGTCAAAATCGCTATCACTAATACTTCTCGAGATATTCGGCTTTTTAAGAATGGCTTTATATAATTTTTATAGATGGTATGTATTAAAAAATACTACCTCGCCGGTGTGAGTTACTACTTTGTTGCACCAAGCACTTTTGTAGAGTGAACGATTCTGAGAAATATGCACCTAAAGTCAATGCGATGCCATAAAATACCTCTGAGCTGTAGAAATTTAAAGATAAAAAATCACGATTGTAGTGTATTTTCAATGGAAAATTTTTACATGCCTTGGTCCAGTTCTTAATGTTAGTATTAAGGGCTAAAATTCCAGTGAGTTTTTTTTATGGTATTTCTAAGGAAATTTCGTGACCGGATTTAAAAAAAATAATAGTTAAACAAAACACCTTAATGTAAATACTCAAATGTATGTCACATGAGCATTTTCAATCTTTCTTTCCGCACACATGCACTCAAGCAGCCCCTGAAAATACGCTCTTATGCCACAGCAACCAAAAAAAGCCAATGCCTGGCATTTTAAGTAATTATGATTAAAATCAAGAAACACCCAACTGTGTACCTTACCACGTGACTAAAGCGACTGGTAATTGGACGAAAGCATGGGGAAGAGGAGAGAAGAAGAGTGGAAGAGCAGAGAGTGTTTAAAATTTAACAAGGAAAGTAAATTTAAGTGGGCGAACAACATGTGCTGAAAACAATGCTCGCGACATGTTGCAAGCAGCTATACATGGTTGTTGCTTTTCTTGCAGCCATTCGGCTTTTTAACAACTACATTTATTGTAATACATTATTTTATTTATTTTTCAGGCACTGAATGCTCGACATGAATTTATACTGCCGACAATTAATTTCGGAAAAAGTTCAAAACTTAATTTGGGTGAATACTTAACATTTTTCAACAGCCAGCGAACAGCAAGCAGCAACAGTAAGCGTCGAGAGCAACAACAAGCACCGGAAACAACAACAACAACTAACCTCAATAACAGCATCACACCGCTTAAAATTTTCTTTTTTTCTTTCGATCCCAAAACCTGGTGTATACTTACAGTTTTTAGTTGTGAAAAATAGTAGTTGTGCAAGTAAAACATCCCAGATAGTGAACCTCATATGTGGATACTAATTCTAAGTACACACTGTTTTTTTAATAATATAAATTTCATTTGCACTTACCTTTCGGTTTTTTTTTTGGCAAATTTTAGCAAATATAACCTTTCCCTTCTTAATAACGCGCACTTAATAATTTTTTTGTTCTGCCGTTTTTTGTTTTGATCGATCAGCTGTTCCCCTCCTCGTGTTTTCGTTTTCCCTTTTGGGTTTGGCATTGCCAACCATTTTGTTTGTTTTTAAATTTTTTTTTTTATATTTTATTTAGGTAGTAAAGTTTGGGACAGAAGAACCAAACCAAAGGGTGTTCCCAAACTATTCTTTCGCAGAGGATATGGCCTCTGAAAATAGTATTGGGCTAACACCGGAGAATCCTTTCCGAAGGAACTCCAAAATAATGAGAAGGGTAAGAATGATTAGTCCGCCGCTGCTGGACCAAATAAGCGAGGAGATACTGCTGGCCAAGAAAGTAAAGAGTGCAGACCTGAGGAGATTGAAAAAGATGAAACGCAACCTGAGCAAAAAAATTAAAGAATTAGAATTGATGATGGCCGGAATTCAAGAATTCCTGAGTCAAGCGCACTTAACAATATTGAACACCGGAACACAAAATACGTACCAAAAAGGGAATAAAGGATCTATTATTGACATTATGTTTGCAAATGTTTCGCTTAGTAGGCACATTAAGTGGGCGGTGTCAAACATATACACAAACAGCGATCTTATGGCGATTATAGCACAAATCTCGTACTCCTGAGAGCCCGAACTTCTTAGCAGAAACACTTTCCGAAAGCGAATCTGGAAGCAACAGGAGTGCGACTCAGACTGTTTGAGTTAGTCTGGTGTGCATCAAAATGATCAGGTGACGACGCCGCCTACTTGGTATCGACTGTGCGAAAGGAACTGGTCGCAGCATGTGATTCAACAATGCGTAGAACACCACATCACAATAAGCGGCGGCCTGTGTATTGGTGGAATGAGGAAATTTCCACGCTGAGGAAGCTTTGTCACTCAGCCAGACGGCGTCTAGAGAGTAGCCGGAGTGAAACGAACGAAAATCGCTTTAGAGATGAATATAAAAGCCACAAGAAGCTCCTAAAGTCGGCAATTACCCGGAGCAAAAAATCATGTTTTGAGAAGCTCTGTGAGGAAGCAAATATTGACCCTTGGGGAACTTACAAAATCTGTATGTCGAGATTTAAAAATAAGCAGCAGCAACCCAAAGATGCCTTTTTTATAGGAAAAGTCGTCGAAACTTTGTTCCCGAGACACGACCGGATTTCCTATGCTAAGCGACGAAACGAAGCTGCAGTTTCACCCCCGTTAGTCACGGAAGAAGAGCTATTGGCCATAGCAAAGAAACTCAGAAACACCAAAGCGCGTTTGTTGGATGGGATACCCAACAGAGCCCTGAAGGAAGCTATAAGCTCAAAACCTCAACTATTCGCTAAAATGTACAACGCGTGCATAAAGGAAGAAGTGTTCCCCGACGCGTGGAAAATACAGCGATTGGTTCTGCTCCCAAAACCAAAGAAACCACCTGAAGAACCCTCATCGTACCGACCACTGTGTATGCTCGACACAATGGGTAAAGTGTATGAAAAAATAATAAGAATACTCCGAAATGTGCAGTAAGTGGCAAAAGGTGGAAAGGTGGCACAAAAAAGTAGTGCGCGCGGATTACCCTGGATGTCAAAAATGCGTTCAACTGGGCAAAATGGGCACACATAATCAAAGCCCTGGATGAAATACGCGCCCCTGAATACCTCATAAATATTATATTGAGATACAGACGAAGGTACCAAGAGCTACTCTATCTCGAGTGGAGTACCCCAAGGGTCAGTGTTAGGCCCACTATTATGGAACCTCATGTATGACGGGATGCTAAGAAAGTTGCAACCAAAAGATGTGAAACTAATAGCATATGCGGACGATCTCATGGTGGTAGCAGTGGCTAAACAATTGGCGGACCTAAGAAACAAATGCAATGAGTGCATAAATGGTCTACGCCATTGGTTCTCTTCTGTGAGTCTTGAACTGGCGGAGCAAAAAACTGAAGTTTTGCTCATAAGCACCAGGAAGGTAGAAGAACAAATAGAGCTCACCATAGGGGAGTGCGAGATTACTTCGCAGCCGCAGCTGAAGTATCTGGGAGTAATATTCGATTCTAAATTAAAATTTAAAGAACACCTGGAGTATTCCTCCAGTAGAGCAAACAAAATTTACAATGCTTTATYGAGAATGATGACCAACACAGGCTGTGTGCGTTCCAGCCGGCGATTCTTAATAGCGAAAGCAATGAGTTCCGTAATACTATACGCAGTTCCAGTATGGA
>NW_017537417.1:11458-18702 GCF_001853355.1 Bactrocera latifrons
TGGTAGTTTTACGGTCGATAATTTAACGACACTCATGTGTCAGTCGACTGATAATTGGAAAGCTGTCAGCGAAGCGTCAGCATCCATAATGACAAAACTGAGAGTTTTTGCACAAATTATTAGTCCGTCAGTCCGCACAATAGAGGAGACTTAAATGTTCTGTCCCTCCCACGAAGTAATACCTAATCGGTGGTTCCGTGGGAGAGCCTTGAGTTGGGAGTAGGTTAGAATTAGCGGATTAAAGTTTCGCACTCCGGCTTTCGATGCTTCCCCCTACTATCAAAAAAAAAGCCGCTTAAAATGCCCATACACGAAACACCAGTGTGTTCGATCGGTATGTGTGCGCATGCGGTTTACTCGTGTATGGGCTTGTGTGCGTACCGATCCATGTTCGCGAAATGTTTGTTTTTTTATGATCGGTGTGCACACTTCTATGTAGTGTACGACATTGTGTGCGTACAAAATATCATTTCTCTCGTGTCGCCGAAAGTGAAGATAGCGGACGAACAATGGCAATGGTTAAGGGGGGAGCTTCAAACAATCGATTTTTTGGGAATGAAAGAAATAATTGATTCAAGTGAATCTCTAGGCATTATAATTATATATTTGAACATCTTTCACACATTTTTTTGATACGAACTCTTTGATATTCTGCTATTGGGAAGCAATTGCATAATCTCGCATATGCATTTTTCGGACGGCGGGCAGGATGCAGGTTGCAATTTCTATCACAAAGGAAAAATTTTAAGAGATTAATACAATGTTTTTTAATAACTCATCTTCTGGTTAAACTATTCCAAAAGAAAATGTAAATTTCTACAAAAAAAATTTAAATATTGAAAAAAGTTTTTTTTGTCCAAAAGAAATTTTACTTAATTTTGTTTATAAATATGTTCAAACTTGACTTTTTTTAGTTTATTTATTATAGTTTAAAAAGAAGATACTTTAATGTCAAAGATAATAAACTTTGCCCCATATTCCATACAACATTTAGTTGTCAATTAAGAAAAATCGTAAAAATTAAAAACCGAGAAATCGCACGTCAAAGTTTTCGCTTTTCGCCCAAGCACATATATCTGCTAGACGCTCCGTCACTATTTCCCTTCGAGCTTCGATAATATTTCGAATTCCCATCTATAACTTTAGGGACATATTCTTAGATAATTTTTAGAGAGATTTAAGCAAAAAAAAAAAAATAAAAAATCGATTGTTTGAAGCTTCTAAAGCAGGCTACCGTGTTAATAAAGATTTCGTATCAGAATTTACTGATCTCATGAAAATTAATTGGCAATTTGGCAAACGAAAAGTGATAAATAGAAAAATAAAGTTGACAAAATAAAAGTTGGAATAACTTATTAACGGAATACAAAGAAATATATAAAAGTACAATAACTAAATTCGAGGAAATGTTCCGCTTACCTGTGGCACATGTTCACTGTGTGAAGAAAGAACGCAAAATGAATTTGTGTGTCATGTATGGGCGAAACGAATTCACACAGATCGAAAGCACATGTGTGTCTTGTATGGGTTCTATTAAGTGCTTGGTGCACCAAAAATGGAAGAAGATGAAACTAAAGCAAAACAAATCGGAAGTGGGTGTGCAACTGTCTATGCAAAACGTTAGCATACCATTTGATGACTGCAGAATATTTGGCAACTGTGGCAGACAGAAAAACAAAACAAAAAAATATCCTCCGATTGCACCAAATCTATAATACACTTTACAAACACAAATTCGTTCCATTTGTATGACAGCTACAAATATGATACAGTCATCCGATCTGAACATTTTTTTTCGAGATTGCATTATTGCCTTAAACCATAACGTATGCCAAATTTTGAGAAGATATCTCGTAAAGTGGAAAAGAGAGGACCGGATATAAACAAAATGTCAGATCGATCGTCCAAAAACCGGAGGACTACTTCGCGAATATAGAGACAAACGGAGAGACAGACGGTCATCGACTCAGTTCGTCATACTGATCATTTACATATGTATATATACATATGTGGTATACTTTATAAGATCTATGACATTTGATTTTGGGAAACTTCTTGACAAACTCACCCTGGTCAGGGTACAAAAACGTTTTTGTTGCTCACACAATACTATCGTTATATAAGCAAACCAACAACATCAATTTACACCTGCCACTAAAGTGTTTTAAGCAAATTTACAAAAACCACGACAGCCAAGACATCAAAAGAGAAATATGTGTGGAGAGTGAGGAAACAGTGACAAACGTAGACTTTTTGAAAAAGGTCTCCAGTACATATTTTCTTTAAAGAGACATTGTGTTCTTGGTTGGTTGAAAAGGGAGTCCATAGCGTCAAACACCTTAAAGGAGCAGGGCAGCCCACGAGCGGACCAACTTCTTTGCCTTTTCATTTCCTTCTATTCCTATAAGACCGGTACCAAATAAAGTTAACCAAGTTGCTTACTAGAGGTCTTATTACCCCTAACACAAGAAGGACTTGGACTTGCTGGTTAGAGCAGAGGAACAATTGACAGCCTGAAAGACTGAATTGTCGTCATTTAGTTTGTAAGAAGCCAGCTCCTGTTCTTATTTGACTCTTTGATCCGTAGGTGAATATGTCAATCACAGAAGTATTGTTCCAATATTTTATTCTACTGGCGAATGAAACCGATGCATTTAATTCCACGTAGATGGTCTTTTCTCTATCGCATTAGCAATATAGACCAAGTTCATTAACAAGGTCGACAATGTCTCAAGATAATGACCCGGATGGCCGCAAGCACCGCCTCATACTTCTCTTGAATTTACGTTGGCCGGATGTCAAGAATAATTTCCTGAGTTTTCATTTAGAAAACCGAAACTATGTTCAAGAAGAAGATTCAACAAAACTGTCAGGAACGCATTAAGTTCTAGTCTTTTCTACAGAATGACCTTAAGTATACCTGAGCTAAGATGAGATCTGACTGACTTCGCACTCAATTAACGTTAACACTTGTATTACTTCACTTATTTCGGTGTTCCTGAGCTGAAAGCATAGCTTTAAAAAACTGCGACTTATGGAAGGAACTCTCAGTAATTATTTATTTTTATCGGGTGCAGGTATATCAAATGTTCGAAAAGTATTCCTTCACGAAATCTCTAAACATTTTTATACCTATTGACTGGGTATTATGTACATAAAATTTTTTTAGAAGTTCGATATGAATAGTTTTACAACTAACACCCACTGTACGATCGATAAAACTTGTTTCGGAATTAACTTCTTGTGGACCGAAAAGGTGTATAATTGTTATAATCTAGCTATAGAACCTCTTGTGAGATGCTCATCCAACCTTTTTTCATTAACCCAATCGTTTTTCTAGCTTTCCTAAACTCTAAAGAAAGGGATAATATTCGTCAATGTATATATTATCGATACTAGCCGATACTGTTAATACCTTATAAGCTGCAATCAAACCAGGCAGAAACTACGGCAACGCCGTCAAACCATTTCTACAAACATTCACGAAAATACTAGCAGTTATTGAAGGGGCTAGGGGTTACAAAAAGTATACTTTTCCAAATTCATTTACATTTCAAACTTTATATGAGTTTGAATGTGAATTTACATACAATTAAAGCTCCTCAACACCATCACATGCTTTTAACTGACGATCTATCTTTCATAGTGAAGACAATTAAATCACGATGAAACGCGGTGAACGCAATTAGCATTTCAACAATATTAATTCGAACAAAGACGCACTCAGGAAGACTTAAGTACACACTCGGTCACTTAATGCGAGCTTATAAGATACATAGGCCTGGAGATAGGTAGACAGATGAGACAAATAAAATTGCGTAATTATGTCTTAAAACAATGCTAAAGCAAGATTGGCTAGCCAAAGCCAATTGTATGGAGGACATTCAAGCACACGAAAAATAATTTCCACAAGCAAACATGTGTCAAAGCAATCGGAAGGGGCTGAGTAGACGCTCGTTCTAATTAAATGACAGACCTAAAGTAGTTTTTGTTCTAGAAGAATCTAGATGAAATTTGTTATATGAATAAAGTACCAACTTCCAGAACAGGAAGACATTTTCGAAGTACAGAGCCAGCCAAGATAGATATGTTGCTCGTCAACTAAAAGCTGAGTCGGCGGGTTTTCAAATCAAGATCGCGAATTAAAGTTGTCTCTTGATAACAGACAACTAAATATAGTCGGTCCTAGTTATATGTCGTTAAGCCTTAAACCAGCGTTGCCTGTACCTTCAATGTCCAGTTCCAACGTTTTAGAGCAGGAAATTTCAACCAAAGTTTTCCATCCAAATTGACCAACCCTTTAGATAGTCTCCAACACCGAGGTCGACTTCTGGCTGTCAACTGCAGCTCTTGCACAACTGTTTCTCAACTACCCTCCCGTGTCTACTCTTGGCCGCAACAGACACGATAATGAATTGCCTCCATTCTATTGCCAACTTTTTTTTTCATTTGTGCCTTTCAGCGCTTCGGAGTGGCCCAAGCAACTGTGCTCGTAACTTACAGGTGTGTGTCAGCGCTCTTTTGTTCTCTCCTTCCTCTCCTTATCTATGCAGTTTTAACCATAAATGACTGTGGTGACTCAGATACAGTTACTGGCGTTTGTTGTTGTTGAGGTTTTTTTTTTTTCAATTTTCATTCGGCCGTGTTGCCGCTGTATGTGTGTATAAGCAATAAATTGCTGCTACTCTTGTCTCCATGCGGCGACTGCGCTCAGGTGTAAGTAATTTTCTGCTTTCGGTTAGTTACTTGCAATTTGAGTGCTCCAATGCTGTGTTAGGGTGCCGTGTGGGTTGACAGATGGCAGCAAAGTGTTACTAATTGATGTTTTAAGCATTTGGTAATTAGCGGCAAGCAATGTCGGTGTGAGTTGGAAAAATACATATGTCGCCAATTCGCAATGAACCTTGCCTCGTCTGTGAACTTCGCCAATGGAAGGACGGTCTTTTTGATCCTCTGCTTCCACCGGCCGGTACTCAATCGAATAATTTTAAAGCTGAACTGTTCTCATCCATCAGCATAATATGACCTAAGCAGTGCTATCTCTTGATTTGCTGAACTTCTTTTTTCTCGAACACCTCTAAGACCGACTCATCAAATGATGTCATTATCCATGCCTCCGCATCGTATAGCAGGATGGGAATATATATATAATATTATATCAATATCATCATCATCATTTTCCAGGTGTAAAGCCACACTGATAAGCTTCAATCAGTTTGTTGACGGTGAACTTCAGTCTTTCACATTCTACGCTTCATAAAACCTTATATGCGGTATAAAGGAGGCTTATCCCACGGTAATTGCCGCAGGTTGAAGAGTACCCTTTTTGTGGATTGGGTAGAGCACACTAGGGCCATGATTTTATCCGACCATATCTTGCAAAAAAGCTTATGCATACACCTTGTCAGTTCTTCGCCGTCGTATTTGAATAGCTCCTACACCTACCACGTTGTTCAATAAGTTTTGTCGTTCGATAAGTGAGTTAGTTGCTACTGCACATAATTTTTTTTTGTTTTGTTGGTATACTCTTCATATGCACGTATGTGAAGTTTCATTTCAATCAGTCTTCTTTGTTTACAAGCCATTTAATGTCGCCGTGACACAGTATTTTTTTACAATGGAAAGAAATAAATATAGTGCAGTGATAAAATTCTTATTTTTGGAAGGTGTAGCACCAAGAAAAATTCACGAACGAAAAGTGTATAATAATATTAATGCAACCTTTTAGACCAATTGAAAGAAAAATTCGTGAAAAACGGGATTTGCAGAAGAAAAAAATCCCTTTCCTTAAGAACAATACACAGTATCCCAAGAACATTCTGACAATGGCTAAAAACCATTAACTAAAGTTCAAATTATTAGAGCACCCACCGTATTCACCAGATTTGGCGACTTCCATTTGTTTCCAGATTTCCAAAGATGTATGGGATCCACAGATTGGAGGATCGTTGGAGCAAGTGTATTAATAGTATATTTAGGGAGATTATACTGAATAATAAAGTGTACTTTGAATCATAAAATTATGTTTTTCTTATCAAACGAAAGAACTAATTCAAGAACCTAATGTTCCATCGTCAACCATTAGGAAATCTGGTTCGCCATCTCTAGATGTAACACTTTCACTGCCGTTACGTTTTGATTATATAATCGGAACTGACATAGATATTCTTATTATCAGCCACTAGATCGCCTCTTTGTGTCATACAAGAGTATGCTACGATCTTGAAATCTTCGGTTATTTTGTCCGCAAAATCTCCACTACGACACGAGGGCCCTCATCGTACCAGCATTTCTTTCGACCTTTCCGAAAGCAAATTGTTTAGTTAGCATGGAGCTTGCATTATCATCTCTCAGTTCATTTAATTTTACATAAATAGTGCCTACGCATATTCCAAAAATATTTCGAAGAGCCTAATAATCAGGTAATAATTTACTTTTTAGAAGATAAAAGAAAAACAGATTAATGTAAACATATATTGTATTGTCAAATAGACTGCTTTCACCATGGGTCTAGAACTGATCTGCACAAAATTCCGAAAAAATATTTTTTAGTATGTATATTCTTCATTTCAAAACTGTATTCAAGTAATATTAAGTATGTTCCAAAAATGTCCTAATTCCTTTAAGCAACTGAGTGAAATCTTCGTATCAGATCTCTAAATTAGAGAGATTTTCGTTCCCGCAATAATAGGGTACATATAATCGGAACAGACCTTAATTGATATTAAGAACGATCGTCTCAGCAGCATTTCCATTATTCCATTACACCAATAACAACAACTGTAGCGCTCTCTTATGACTTTCTTGTGATTATTTTATTTACATGCAGCCTTCAATTCACTTCAAGTAAATGAGGAAAGCATATACAGGCGCACTCTGGGCAACCACTCATCAAACACAATAAACAAACACGCCCACCAACTCAAACGGTTTCACCACCAAATTAAATTATTCAATTATCTTCATATTCATTTTCTTCTATTCTCTTTTCGAGTGGGTGAAGATTATTACCTACACCCATATAAATGTTAGTAAATAGAATATCGTTCTTATCTTTGATATAAAAGCGTTTAGGGCTCAAGTTAATCCCATAATTGAAAGTATGACGCATTGCTTGGGCATGGTAAATGTGAATTATCTGTGAATTCTTCTTCTTAATTGGCGTAGACACCGCTTACGCGATTATAGCCGAGTTAACAACAGCGCGCCAGTCGTTTCTTCTTTTCGCTACGTGGCGCCAATTG
>NW_017537417.1:19257-33505 GCF_001853355.1 Bactrocera latifrons
ATTAAATTAGTGATAAATATAAACGATATATATAATAATCTTTGATAGTTATTTAAAACCAGTTAAAATGATTTCATCAGATGTTAATGACAGATAGAAGTCTTTTGCTTCAATGAATGATTAAAAGAAAGCAAAGATAAATTAAATTAATAAAACAAAAAGCTAGTAATTATAAATATATACAATATGATCGATGCATTTTTCAGACAGCAGACTCATCCGTTTGTTAAAACTCATCTTAAGGCCAGAGGATAGACTACATTTTTCGTTTTTTCATTTTGAGTAAAAAAACTTTTTTTTTTATTCAAGTTAAATTTTCACTTCTAGCTGTCTTAATGTTAATAGACAATAAGTAAATGTGCTGTTAAGGTACAAACAAATTGTGAGTGTTACTTCATTAAGTGTGTAGTGACAGTATAATAACAATAAAAATAAAAATAAATAAATAAATATAAATAAATTTTGAGTATAAGTATGTAAGTTTTTAGATGTACCAACTCGGAAGCAGGTCATATACAATTGGCAGTGTGAAAAACACGAATTCTCTAAATTTAAACCGACCTTGTGCTGTGTTGATGGTTATGGCAAAAGCAAGACGCACAGGAAATTATAGCCGCTTAAACTTGAACGGTAAATCATTGGAAATCATCGGTATTTGTTAAATCAGTATGTCTTCGCCTTTTAATTTATCACCGAAGATTTTGGCTTCGACTAAATTCGGTGACAATTTTTGAATTGTTAATCTAGTTCCGTTGCATAACTTGGGTGCGTTTAAATTGAATGAGCAATATGGGTGATTCCAGACGTCTCCACTCAGTTTAAAAATTCAACTGGATAATTGACAGCTTGTTCCTCGTCCTTTACCGTGACGATTGCTTATAATTGATTTCTTTGCCGATAAGTTTCAATTAGATCATTGAGTTTGTTAACGTCATAATTGTTTGGTGCTAAAATTACGCGTTCATAAAGCTAATTCGAATTTTTGTAATTAATTATTAAATTTGGAAATACTTTGTCGACAAACGCTTGAATATTTGGTTGCACTTGACAAAAATCCTTTGGAAAAAAAATCTCATTTGTCGAAGGATTGTGATTTTCTCGACTCTCCTCCAAAGATGTGAAGATTTCAGACAAGCGTTTAACTCATCTGCAGGAGTTGAACTCGGAATAACCGGCAAAGTTTGACGGAAGTCACCAGCAAGAAAAATCAGAACACTTCCCATTTTTTGGTCCTTTCCCCTAAAATCACGCAGGGTTTTATAAGCGCTTTAAGTGATTTTTTATGGGCCATTGCACATTTATCCCAAATTATAATTTTACTCGTTTTGAGAACTATACCCATACCAAAATTTTTGCCAATACTGCAAGTTGGTGTTTCTGTTAGGTTTAAGTTTAAGGGAAATTTTAGTGCGTCCACCATCGAAGAACGTTGATGCAATTCCTGATGATGCTACTGCGAGTGCAATCCATTTCCGCATTCGAATGGACGCCAGTATCAAATTCATCAGGTATGTTTTGTATGTTCTCCCTGTGCGTCGAGAAAAAATATTCCGCTTATCTCGTTTGTTACATGATTTTTTCATAAGCATTTTTTTCGTCCGTCGTCAGTAGTTTTACATGAGTATCTACATAATGTTGTACTGCACATCGTAGAACTGATCTCTCGTGAGATAACTGTGGTTTTTATTAATGCTGGCATTCCAAGGTGACTAAGGACTTTGTTATTAATTGATAAGTATATATCCTCAATCAGTAGTAAAACTTGGTTGAAAAAATTGTCAGAGTACTCTTGGTTAGGATCAATTATAAGCGATTGCTAAGAATATCTTCACTGAGACTTTCACGATGCGTTTTCCACAGCTCTTCTGAATTCGACGGTGCGCATGTTGTTAAAATGATTACAAACAAAGTTCGAATTTGTTTCGGATAATTCGTAAGAGATGCTTCAGGTATTCCAATGCCGATCGCTTTCTGGTAGATCTAATCTGAAAGACGCTTAACGATAAGTCTAGCATTTAGTTTCATCGATAGTTTTTAACGAGGTAAATGAAGTTGGGCCTTTAATTTTATATAATAAGAATCGTAAATAATAACATTCAGCATTATTAAATGAACGGTATAAACACGCATGCGAAGAATACACACCAGGATATTCTGGAACAATTACGCCATTCTTTTTCTCATAAACTTCTTTTGAGACTCCTTCCTTGTGTAGTGTACGGTGGTTGCGCAGCTTTAGCTTCTGCATTTTTTTTTTTTTTTGGTGAAGTAAACACACTGACCATTTTCCAAATGAAGGGCTAAGTGTTGAACCGTTGGAAATCGGTCATGAGTGCTAAATACAAATATTCTCCAGACTGCTTCATTGTTGTTGCTATAGCGTCCCATCTGGAATTGTTGAATTTCATCTGTTTTATTAACAATCCCAAACACTGCCATGCCGCTGCAATCCACCTGTTGTCGTTATCAACTGAGTTGAGCATTTTGGATCCAAATTCAACTGGCTTTCTGTACTTATATAGAGGATATCCATTGCCATTGATTAGCTCACCTACACTTACCATATTGCATACTTGGATCATGTGCTTCCGTACTGTTCAAAATAGAATTTGATCTTCTATGAGATTTTGTAGCTTGGCGAAAATCACGTCATCGATTTTTTTGTTTTAGCCAGATTAAAGTATGAGCATGTGGAAGGCCACGCTTTTGCCACTCAACTGAATATATCCAACATTGAGTTTCGCCATATATATTATTTTTGGAGATTAAATCTATCAACTTCGTAAATTTTTTTTGTTTTTGAATACTCGTGCAAGGAGATCGTGTCTTTGTGCTGAATTTTGATCGGGGTTTAACCGGTCAGTAATTTTTTCCAAGTGAGATTGCACGTAAAAGTAATGAATAGAACCGGTCGTCCGTACTTGCGCACGTAAGTCATAGCATCTCGGGCGTACTCCTCCAAATGTCGACGACTGCCGGTGCACGTTGCTGACAAAATCACCATTTGACTAATATTTGCAAAATTTCCATCATTACTACTCGCATGACGTAAGTGAATATAGCGCGTAGCTTTCGTTGATTCAACCGAATAAAGAGAAGACGTTCACTACAAAATGATATAATAGTTCACGGCATTTTAACAAATGATTAAATTCATTTCGTCAAGTATTTGCGTACGTTTTCGGATTATCTCGGTAGCTAGCGAGGAAGATTCTTTTTTCACTATCTGTTTGAAGCCGTGATTCATGCCCATCTTTAGTTTTTATTTAAGGTGTAACTCATGTTCATCAGCTCTTTCATTTGCTCTGTTTTTCTTAACATTCTGTGATTTGGATGTTTTCTTACCAATACTTTCTTTTTTGGATGCCATTTTTTATTTATTACAATAATTCTGTGATTGCTGCAGAAAAATAAAATTTTCCGTTTTTATAATCACTAAAACGCATGAGTAAATGGGTACATTCGCGGCGCTATAACTTACCTGGAACTCTTAAAAATTATTAATTATTTACTTTAATATACTTTAATATACTCCATTGTACTTAAATATGTTTCATATTGACATATATATCCACAAAGCATGTGTCAACATTAATTTTTGTTATAAAACAATAGAATACTTCCACCATAATAAAAAAACTGTATCTGACAGTTCAAAAAAAAAAGTGCTCCGATCCTTACCAAACTTTACATAATTATCTAAAAGTTTCCTGAAAGTTTCATTGAAATCAATTGAAGTCAGCCCGTTTCGGAGCCTGCCCGGAACATACAGACATACTCTCTTTTTTATATATAAAATATAGAATTAGCACTAAATGTATTTACAATAAATTTGCAAAACAAAGGTGAAAGTCGACAGCAGTTTTAGTAAGGCAATGTAAACAGTGGTGCACAGCGCAAAAAATATAAAACAAAATCAAAGCAAAGCATTAATAAAGTGAAACAACAAATATGTAGTAGAGAAAGGAGAGAAGGTGAAGGGCCAGGCTAACAGAGTTATGACTAAATATAATATTAGGGTTACGATGTCAAAAAAATGTCTTAAAAATTAAGATTAACATTTATTTTTCTTCTTCTTATTTGGCGTAGACACGTAAAATATCAAATGCGATACTCGCCATGACCAACGCGCAAAGGGCCGTAAATCTTTCGCAGAACTTTTCTCTTGAAAACTCGCAACGCCAACTTATCAGTTTTTGTCATCGTCCAAGCCATATAACCATATAGCTGGACGGGAATTATCAGTCACTTATAGAGTTTGGCTTTTGTTCGTCGAGAGAGGACTTTTCTTTTCAATTGCCTACTCAGTCCGAAGTAGCACCTGATGGCAAGAGTTATCCTGCGCTGGATTTCCAGTTTGACATTGTTGGTGGTGTTTACACTGATTCCCAAATATACAAAAAATTTAGTGCCAAATCGCGAATGCGACGACTGTTTGTTTGATGCCAACAGATATTTCGTATTGCCCTCGTTCACTGCCAAACCCATTAATGTCGCGGGTGTTGAGGCCGTTGATATCAATATCATCGACATACGCCAGCAGCTGTATACTCCTATAAAAGATTGTACCTGCTTGATTAAGTAATGCAGCTAGAATTTTTCTCTCCAGCAGCAGGTTGAAGATTTCGCACGATAGGGAGTCACCTTGTCTGAAGCCTTGTTTGGTATCGAACGGCTTGAAGAGGTCCTTCCCGATCCTGACTGAGCTTTT
Organism: Bactrocera latifrons; assembly: GCF_001853355.1. Classification (NCBI taxonomy): domain Eukaryota; kingdom Metazoa; phylum Arthropoda; class Insecta; order Diptera; family Tephritidae; genus Bactrocera; species Bactrocera latifrons. The sequence goes on from NW_017537417.1 coordinate 23,969, forward strand.
GGAGTTACTCAACGTCAGCTTACACAGCCGTATAAGTTTTGCAGGGATACCAAATTCAGACATTTAAAATCGACGAAGTGGAGAAGTGTTCCCTCCATATTGTTAGTATGGTCTGGGCATCAGTTACTAGATCACGTCTGGGGGTTCTACAATAGTATGTATGCTTCGGTGTTGAAACCTTCTGTTAGTTGCCTCATTTTTTCGTAGAATTTTCGAGCATTACCCCTGCCGACCAGCGTGTCAAGCTCTCCATACTCATGCTTTTCGGCCTCTTTCTTTTTCTGTCTGCAAATGTGTCTCGCTTCACTCTTCAATTCGCGGTATCTATTCCATCCCGCACGTGTTGTGGTCGATCGTAATGTTTCGAGGTAGGCAGCCTGTTTCTCTGCGCTGCGACACGGCACTCCTCGTCGTACCAGCTGTTCTTCTGCATTTTCCGAAAACCAATGGTTTCGGTTGCAGCAGTACGTAAGGAGCTTGAAATGCCGTCCGACAGTTACCTTATACCGAGTTGTTGACGAGTGCTCTCAGAGGGCAGAGTGCAAGTCACCCTGGCGTTAAAGTCGCCAAGCACGATTTTGACATCGTGGCGAAATTTAAAAGGATTATTTTGGAATTATAACATTAACATAAAACTTAAAGTTTTTTTTATTTAAATAATATGTCAACTTTAGCAAGGTTATTAATTTCATAAAAGTCTAGGATATTACACTTTTATAATAGTACTGCTTAATTAAAATATACAAAAATTGCCCCACTAAGAAAATGCCGATTAAACTAGTTGACAAATTAAAAAAATAAAATAAATGAAATTAATTTTTTTGTCTAACGGATTGAAAGTCCTGCCCAAAATGGAGCGGGCGAAGATAAAAATCGATTAGACTAGTTTAACCGCAGATACCTCTCTTTCAACTGATATGTCTTAGAGAGTAGATACAGTATATTAGACAAATCTTAAGATGTATTTAAGACAAGACTTGCGAATTCAAAAACTTTGCGACTAATAGACCTCGCTCAAGATTATAGTTCTTGCTAAACCTAAACAAAAAGGCCATTGGCCTCACCTAAGGCTATTGCCCTGGTTACGTTTAAACAAGAGGTCAGTGCTGTTGCCATCTCTCTATATGTAAACTAAGAGGTCATCGAACTCACCAAAGATAGCTGACGAGTTAAAAGTTGCAAATATTATGAAAGGAAAATATTATTATCGAAATTTGATTTTCTGGCCGGATGTTGTCTGCTACACAATGATGTGCTGAACACAATGCTCGCGACAGACTACAGCAGCGCGACAGTGAACTGAAAATGGCGTCGTGAATCCTACTACATAAACGTTTGTGAGAGGGCAGCAACATAACAATGGCCAGCATGTACACAAAACAAAGCAGTTGTCCATTTTTCATGTACACAATTTCGTTGTGGCCATACTAATACATTGCACTTCAATAAAATTTTAATATTTTGTTCAAAGTGAAATTTTTTATGCAAAAAAATAAGTAAATAGGTAAATTTATTTGTTTTGAATCATCAATTGTTATTATAAATGCTGTAACAGAGCTATTTTATGCTTTTATTTGTAAAATAACGTCAAGTTTGTTAGAGCCACTCTACCTCATCTCTGTCTTCCCTTCTACTGTCAACTCTACTCTCGTTGGCAAATATTGGATCAAATTGAAGTTAGCGAGAACGACAACTGTCGGTCTGCAGTCGTGTAGTCGTGCAGCTATCAAAATAGGTCCGTCCATAAGAACGTGTGTATTTTAATATTTGACAGATGTCGTTTGCAGTCTGTCGCAAGCATTGTTATCCACACATGACGAACAAGTAGCGTCGATATGTATGTGTGTGTGGAAGAAGAAGACGAAGAAGAAGTGGGAGCAAAACCATATTTCCTTGTTGTTGTTGATGTTTACTTAGTTTCGCATTTTTCTGCCGCCATTGTTTGCACTCGTAGTGGCAGCGTGTTTTTGGTTTTAAACTAGTATTATATTTTTTAGTTGCAACGCTTTTGCGCCGTAAACTTTACAATGCAAAGGGCAGCAATTCATCCGACCCCCGCTTGGAGATCAGCAGCGAGCAGCTTTCGCAAGCGCACCTATTTCCGGCCGTTGATTAGTGCATTTAGTACAGCTGTATGCTGCAAATGCCAAATTTTTAACGCACTCAAGTTAGCCCAACTGGTTTCATTAACGATAAAAAAACACAGAGTGCTCGTAATGCACTTTCACTGATAGGCAGCTACAGCAGGAATGACGTGGTTGTCCGCCGACAGCAAGGTTAATTTAAACACGCTTTCTAAAAATTAAAAATTCGAAGTAAATTAAAAATTAAATTAAAAAAATTCTTGTGAGTAACTTAATTACAATTGTGGAAATTCACAAAATACCACGTTCCTGAATAGGATTGCTACATGTTTGTAAAATATAAATATATATATTTTAAATGGTTTTATTTAGCTCACCCCGTTTGTTTTATTATTTATTATTTATTCTTGGATCAAATTTAGTAATTCAAATTTCACCCTCATCCTGTCAACCGATTAACCTGAAATTGTGTATACACTTTGGGTTTTGGTGACAATACAATTATTCATTATCATTATAAATTCAAGATGGCGGTCGCTACAAAATGACGGATAACGTAGGTTTTATCAATCCCATCAATATGGGTATCAARTGAAAGGTCTCAAGAAGTAGAATACAATTTACTATGCAAAATTGAAGTCTAAGATGGCTAATGGTGACGTCTCGCGTAAGCTCTTTAAAATATGCATGCGCATATTAAGAGAACGTCAAGTTTCAGCCTGCGAATGCGTATTCAGGCTATGCCATTTGAGTATGCGTGACAGCTCGAGAAAAGCAATTTTTGTCAATACTCGTAAAGCGGAACCAAGGTATAAAGTGTTGAAGTTTAATGAAGCTGGTCAAGCAGTAGGATATTGTGCCAATATTTTCGAACGATATGAAAAGCGACCAGCTGAGCACCCCAACTATGATTTTAACAATATGTGTCTCATAGAATTCGCGATGTTATTTGAGCCACACTACACAAAACCGCCAGTTATAAATAAAGAGAGCATCGATACCGATGCTTATGCACCGCAGGAGCAAACAACAAGAAGGCGTCTTATGAATTTAACAGACAACACCAAAATGACTATTACAAACACGCCAGCTGTAGAACGGGTACCTAACTTCGTAGCAGCTTCTGATCCAGAGTCATATTATTACAGTTTACTAATCCAGTATATGCCGTATCGCAATGAGACCGAACTTTTAGGAGAATTTAATAGTGCCAGAGATGCGTTTCTCGCCAACGAAGAAAATCTCGCAGCTTGAAAATGCATTCACGCAAGTACACGCATTTCAGATACTAGAACACGCAGGACCGATGGAACTAGACCATGAAAGAAGTTCCTTATTTGCCAATGAATGAAGACCAGTTCTTACATGCTAAGCAGTCTACGAATGCAGGACAAAAGGAAATTTTTACATTAGTTACCCAGTCCATACAAAATCAAATGTCAGGTGCTGAAGAACGTTTAAAAATAATCTTTACAGGAGGAGCTGGTGTGGGCAAGACTTTTCTATTAAAGTTAATAAGAGACCAAATTAATAGGTGGTACGCAAGGATGCGGTTAAAGTCTGCTCACTAACAGGAGTTGCAGCTAGATTAATAAATGGAGCTACGATACAGAGTACTTTAAAATTGCCTGTACAGAAAGACGGTCGCATAACAGGTATGTCACGACTGTCCGGACACTATTTGCGAATAATGAGGCAACAATGGCATCAGACAGAATTTTTGATTGTCGATGAGATTTCCATGGTGTCTTATCAAATGTTATGCATGATGGATGCTCGATTAAGGCAAATTAAGAACTGTGAAAATGAGTTTTTTGGAGGAGTAAACGTATTACTTTTCGGTGATCTTTTACAACTGCGTCCTATAAAACGATCAGGAACACCTGTTTTCAACAGCCAGAACATCTCCAATCAGCTACACATCTCTGGCGTTTATTCACGCTGTGTGAATTAACTGAAAATATGCGTCAGCAAGGTGATCAGCCTTTTATTGATATTTTGAATGCTTTGAGAGTCGGTGAGCTAACAACCCAACATTTTAGTATTTTAATGGGAAGATTTCTTCAAGACACGAATGATGAGTTTGCAATAGACAAAGCGTTAAGGGTATACCCCACAAATCAACAAGTTAACGACCACAACTGTGCTGTATTGAATTTGTACAGAAATAATGGTACTCGCATTTACAAAATAAAAGCGCAGGATCAGCTAGTACACGCCACATGAAATGCAGACAATGTGGATATAGCTACTATAATACCAGCTGATATCAACAAAACTGGGGGTTTACCARCGGAACTGGAAATATTTGTGGGGGCAAAAGTCATGCTACGGTCCAATATTGACGTTTCAAAGGGATTAGTAAATGGCGCTATAGGCTACAGCAACGAAATAGTTTGGCCTCAATTTTATGCAACAGATGTACCTTCCGTACGAATACATGTTATACACCCGAAAGCCATACAGTTTCCAGCTAAGTACAATTACGGGACGGCTGAAAGAAGAATGTTGCCTTTAATACTATCATGGGCTTCTACTATACATAAAATGCAGGGCAGCACTGTGGATCACGCAGTCGTATACTTACGTGCAAAACTGTTTGAAGAAGGTCAAGCCTACGTGGGCCTTAGTAGAGTAAGATCTTTGCGGGGACTACGTATAGAGAAGTTGGACTGCAATAAACTAACGGGCAAAAAAACCTTGCAATAATGAAGCACTAAATGAATTAAATAGAATGCGAAATAAAAACTAAAAACTAGAAAATAAAAATAGGTAAAAAACTTTTTAAGTTAAACGGTTTTATGTTAAACAAACATTGCAATGTTTAAGATAAATGCACTAAAAACCAAAAAATAATAAAACAGATACAGTCGTGGGAATTATAAACATATGCATAGACTAGACTAAAATAAAACCGTGGGGCACGTCAATTGTATACAAATTATCGACTTAATGTGCGATAGAAGAATCGTTTAATTCGTCGTTAGGCAGTTGGCCCGCAGACGGTAAGGAAATTACTTACTATTTTCTTTCTCATGGAAATTCCAATAGTTATACACTCCAAGTAAATAAAAGAGATGTTTCAACTAGTTTATCGTTGGGCATTCACACTGCTGGCTGGCGAGGAATCGTTTCACTGCTCGTAGTTTGTCTTTAATCGACAAAACATATGATAAAAGTACTACTCGTTCACCACTATGAAACCCTAAAACTCGCTTATAATCGAGCTTGCTAGCTTGTTTCCACATTCTAGCCCTACTTATACCACTTTGTCGGTTGAACAACTGCCTAATTATAGTGTAACATTACAAAACAAACATTTTAATCAACGACTGTAGACAATTGACGTGTCCCACGGTTTTATTTTAGTCTAGTCTATGCATATGTTTATAATTCCCACGACTGTATCTATTTTATTATTTTTTGGTTTTTAGTACATTTATCTTAAACATTGCAATGTATGTTTAACATAAAACCGTTTAACTTAAAAAGTTTTTTTACCTATTTTTATTTTTGTAAAAATTCCATATTGCCATAAAAACTTTTTATGCACGGCTATTAGTAAATTTGAATACTTGATGATGTTACCATGTATTTAAAAATGAAATTAATACAATTTGGTTTGAAATATGCAGTCCATTATTAATACAGTATTTATGAATGTAGATGTTAACCGAAAAGTATAAAAATGCAGAATGACTTGAAGGATTTAGTTGTCACTCTAAAATCGTGGATGATAAAGAAATTAGCTACATGAGCCGAATAAAGGCATATATCATAGATATCATTTTAAGCTAAATTAGGACCCGAATAATTCAATTGTTGAGTTTTAGGAGATACATTATTGGAGAAAACATGCTGAATTCCAGCTCGTAATTAAAAAAAAAACTGGAAGATATTCGATTTACCTTACTGTTTGGATTAGAAATATTAGGCTTAACAAAAGTTAAAGTTAAAAGACGCTTCCAAATGTATTATACAAAAACTTACTTAACCAATTGCGTCACTCCGAGCATTGGCTCTTGCACAGCAGCAAAAACCACTTCTCTGTATATGCAATAACACATATGTAGATCACTTCAGGCACAAATTAACTTAAAGCGGTTGAAAATGAATTACATAGTATTTATTTACCCCACCACTTATATTTTAGATACATTTTATATGCATGCATTTGGCGCATGGTGAATATCTCGTTGGTTTTTGATTTGCAAGGACTAAAGCCACATGGATAAGGTCCAATCAGAGTGTTGACGGTGGGCTTTATTCTTTCACACAATACGCTCGATGGAACCCTTTTTGTGGATTGTGCAGAGCACACTTAAATTCCATTGCCCGACTATGATGAAGTTCGAATAGCACTTACGAGTACTCGCCTGAAGAACAACAAAGCGGCGGGGGCAAACAAAGCGGCGACATGGTAGAACGGAATACTTTCGTCTGGTTCATCGTCTTCGATTGGGGAATCGGGTTCGCCTTCTCCTGGCGTTGCACTTTCACTGCCCTTCAGAAGGCTGAAGAAGTGTTCCCTCCATAATTTAAGTATGCTTTGCGCATCGATCACTAGATCATCTTTGGGGGCTCTATAAGAGGTATTAGACATTTGGCTCGCCGTGGAAGTGTAAACAAAATTTTAAAGAAAAAACCAAAATGTTTAAATAATTTTTGCTGAAAGAAGTATGAAGAAAAGTAAAAAGTATTCATCGAAAACGAAGCAGAAGTAAGAATAACTGTTAAGGAGAAAAAATGGAATAAGAAGCATTTTCATTATTATTAAAGAAATGAAAATATACATTATATATCTTACATATTGTTATTACTAAAATGGACCTAATGGAATAATGACTTTAACTGTTACCGGACTTCAGGGCTACAGGTCAAAAGCGTAACCTACACGACAGACTTATCCAACACTAGGACTTATCGGGAAATAGGGCTAGTGACGAAGAGTTGAACCATTCACTTTACGAAGACGTAAGTGGAACCACCAACTTTCGGTCCTCGCCGTTAATCGTGCAACAACAACAGTTTACTTTCAAAGATTTAGGAGATGACGTTTTTTCAGGAGAAGGGTTCATAGATATTCGAGGGTGGATAAGAGAATTTGAAAATGATGCTGAAATAGTTAAATGGAATGACCTTCAAAGATTTTTTTATGACAAACAGCTTCTTCGGGGTGCCACTAAACTTTTTGTTAGGAATCAGAATTATTTAAATAGTTGGGAAGCTCAGAAGCTATATTAATTAATGAGTCTAGTTGCAAACTATCTTCTGCTGTGCATAGGTCGTTTAAAAATTTCCGCAAACAAGTAAACGAAACTTTTCGGGAATACTTGTATCATCTCATGGAGGTAGGAAAACAGATTATTCTAGACGAAGAAAGCATTATAGCTTATTTCATAGAAGGGGTTCCAGATACCAAGTTCAATAAGGTAATTTTGTATCAAGCTAAGAATATAGAGTAACTAAAATGGCAAATCAAAATTTACTAAAAGATACGGAAATACAACTCAGGGATAGGAAAAATAATAAATGATACATCCTCTAATAAGACAAAAGAAAAATTAGGTAAAAGATGTTTTAAGAGCGGAAACAAATTCCACGTAGCTGCTCAATGTCCACCAAAATAATATAATTGTTTTAAATGTAGTGATGTCGAGTTTTTACAACGTTAGATTTATCCAATGGATTTTTCCATGTGCCAGTAGATCCACAATCCATGAAGTTTACCGCCTTCGTTACCCACAATGATCAATATGAGTTTTGTGTTGTTCCATTCAAATTCAAACTCACCAGCTGTCTTTTGTCATTATGCTATTGCTGTTTTCCGGGTGCTAATCCAGAAGGGAACCGTAGTTACATATATGTACGACTTTATTGTCCCCGAAAAAGACGAGGTGGAGGGTATTGAAAAACTACGAGAAGTTTTAGAAGTTAGCGAGTCGTACAGGTTAAAGAAATGTAGAATATACATTTTAGGTATAGACTTTAGAATTGTGACAGATTGTTAAATTTGGCTAAAGTAAGCTCAACTGAATGACGAGTGGACAAAGGCTGTATGCAAAGTTCTCGAAAAAGAAAAAGACAAAGACTTTTATGTAAAATTATACATTCTTTTTAAAAATTCTGCAAAGGAATTAATTGTAGTACGGAAGCTGATGGAAGACGAAATCATTAAGTTGGCACACAGGCAAGGGCGTTTCTTTATATAGAAAACTCAGAATCTGTTAGAAAATTCGTATTATATTCCCCAAGTCAAGGGTAAAGTTTGTCAGATAATCCGAAGGTGTGAGAGTGCATTGTTAATGAAGCGAAGTCAGAAAAAAATGAGGGATTCCTGAGCAGCATAGATAAAGAAGATCCACAATTAGGTACATATCACATTGATGACGTAGGGCCACTAAAAACGACCAAATTATACAATTATGTATTGGTGGTGGATTCAGTAAATTTGTATAGTTGTACCCTACTAGAAATACAGGAGTAGATGCAGTATTGGATAGACTCACAAAGCTAAAAGCTGTATTCGGTAACCTAAGACGTATTATTTCTGATAAGCGCTGACGCTTGCGTTGACTTCTCAAAAGCGTTATAACGTTAGCAGACAAAAAAGAGATTCATTCTAGAACTGACAGCCGAACAAGCAACACGTATTCCTACACATAAATCTAGTAGTTTTATTGTACTTAATTATTAATTATTATAGACATTATATTGAACACATTTAATTTAATAAGTAAATATCCTACATATATGTACGAATGTGTAGGTATAATATAATTTTTATACTGTCGCAACAAAGTTGCTAAAGAGAGTATTATAGTTTTGTTCACATAACGGTTGTTTGTAAGTAAACTAAAACTAAAAGAGTCAGATATAGGGTTATATATAGAAAAGTGGTCAGGGTGACGAGTTGAGTTGATATCCGGATGTCTGTTTGTGTGTCCGTCCGTCTGTCCGTCTGTCCGTCCGTCCGTGCAAGCTGTAAGTTGAGTAAAAATTGAGATATCATGATGAAACTTGGTACACGTATTTCTTGGCTCCATTGGAAGGTTAGGTTCGAAGATGGGCAAAATCGGCCCACTGCCACGCCCACAAAATGGCGGAAACCGAAAACCTCTAAAGTGTCATAACTAAGCCAAAAATAAAGATATCAAAATAAAATTTGGCACAAAGGATCGCATTAGGGAGGGGCATATTTGGACGTAACTTTTTTGGAAAAGTGGGAGTGACCCCGCCCCCTACTAACTTTTTTGTACATATCTCGAAAACTACTATAGCTATGTCAACCAATCTCTATAGAATCGTTTCCTTCAGGCATTTCCATATACAGTTCAAAAACGAAAGAAATCGGATAATAACCACGCCCACTTCCCATACAAAGGTTATGTTGAAAATCACTAAAAGTGCGTTAACCGACTAACAAGAAACGTCAAAAACACTAAATTTTACA
>NW_017537417.1:35921-46095 GCF_001853355.1 Bactrocera latifrons
GTGAGCTGCTTGAGTCATATGTAAAAGAATCGTTTCTGGCCACTCCCACGTGAATGGCGATCAGAAAACTTTCCTCACTTGCGTGAACTTCTACACATGACTCCATCCTCCACAGACATACATACATACATACATATTCGCATATATACATACCTAGTGGAAATACATATATTTCTTCTCAGATATTATTAATATATGTAAATATAACAAAAACATATTGACAGAAATCTCAACATACATATTACACACTTATAATATCAGACATATTATAACATATGATTATTAGATACGAACATATATACTATAATTGTACATACGAAAAACACCTGTTTTGCCGAATTCGCTTTCTCGCTCTTTTCGGCGTGTATTGCTAACAAAAACAAGCAGAATTACACAAAACATTACAGCATATTCTTTGCTCATATACATTAGCACAAGCAATTCGTGCATATTAATATAAAAAGTGTATTGATCTCTTCAACCAGCTCTCAATCGCACAAAGCATAAGTACATACATACGTACATACAAGTCCGAGTGTTAGGGTGTGCCTAAATAAAAAAATCATTCGGACATCAAATATTTTAATAAATACARAACGCAGTTTTTAATAGTAATTAATTCAAATATATTTTCGAACAAAAATATAAATAAATAATATTATTTTGCAAAAATGGTTAATGACGACACAAATCTAAACTCACGTGGAGCTACACGCTGAAAACAGGTTGTAAAATTTATTTCACAAAGTGACAGTTTAACAAGATACTGCACTGGATTTGCCTCTTCACCGATTCACGAAAATTCGGAATCGTTACTAGAAATCGAAATTATAAATCTCAATAATTTTTGGATACGGCTCCAAGCGGCTCATGACGCCATAGTAGAATCTGACGATTCAGGTCTACCTCAAAATTTTAAATCATCGGCTTACGATATTTACGAAAACTGCTGGGACCAATATGAAGAAACGAAAGCTATGATCTCCGATCAATTAAAGCTAATTAAAGCAATTGCATCTACTCCACACCCGAGAGTAGAGCTGCCACAAATGCAACAATATCAAGAGGCAAGTTCAGGCATCCAACTCGAGTTGCCGGCTTGTGACACAGAAACCTTTTACGGAGGTTATGAAGAATGGCCGTCCTTCCGGGACATGTTCACGGCCGTGTACATAAACCATCCTCAATTATCACAAGCGCAAAAATTTTATCACCTCAGATACAAAACTAAAGCTTAAGCAGGCGAAATAGTCAAACAGTTTGCATTAAATGTCGTTAATTTCAATTTGGCTTGAGAAGCTCTGAAAGCAAGATATGAATACAAAAGAATACTGGTCGATAAACAAGTAACAACACTAATGAATTTGCCAAAAATTAAAAAAGAAACAAGTGTAGAATTCATCAAACTAGAATCCACTGTTTCTAATTGTTTGTCGGTTCTATCGACACTGAATATCCCCACAGACAGCTGAAACCCAATTCTGGTAAACATTTGCAATATGAAATTGCGGAAAGGTTAGAAGAAAAAATAATCAAAACTAAGAACAAAYACGACAAAAATGAAAGCTTAAATAGACCCCAAGCTAGAAGCAAAAACAAATCAAACAGAATTTTTAACWATACACAATCGTTCATATCCGAACAGAAAAAGAAAACGTCATGCGAACTATGCACAAGAGGACATAAACTTATAAACGAGAAGTTTAAAAACCTAAATATTAACGAAAGGAACAACTTTGTCACATCAAAAAGACTCTGTACAAACTGCTTGTCCCATACACATAAATATTAAATAAATCTATAAAAGATCAGTATTGTGAGCACTTACCTAAAGCCACAAATACCCGATCAAACAATGGCCGGTACGTTGTACGACAACCACTAGCGCCACAATTTTCGAATACCCCACATAATGGTCTAAAAAACAAAGTCAGATTTACCTCTGACAATCCATATATTAAAAGCAGATACAACTTTTCGGCCTCGCAGGATGCCTTTGGCCAATAATGAAAAAAGAAAAAAAGCAATCCTGGTTCAAACAATCTTGAGCTATATGACGCGTTACTACCTTGCCAAATAAATGAATATGCACTTAAACACAATATGTAACAAAATTGTCACAAAGAGATAGAGAATCGACACTTCTCATAAAATATTGCTTAATAAGTAGTTTCCTAAATTCTAAAATATAAAAAAAAAAACTAACAAAAGCAGAGATCGCTCTTATCGCCCCTACATAAGGGCTCTTCATAAAGGTAGTTGGTGAGAATCTGTTGTACAACTTGAACATCCCACTTAAAAAATTATAATTCTAATGAAGCCGTTCGCAATTGCCGGCCACTCTCTCGCAAGATCACTCATAGTCATTTCATAACCCAGTTTTAAGGAGTATCCATTCTGGCCCTATGTGAGCCAGACGTGGAGATACTAGCCTTCATAAGCCGATTTATTTGGCGATAATACAGGAAAATCAAGTAATAAATGATCAGCATAATAACAATTAAAGAAACAACCGCTTTGTATAATAACTACGAAAAGCAGTTACAAACTCGTAAATGCACAATCATATCGTTTCATATCGTATGAGTGTAAAAGCAAATATATTATAAGTACCTATGTTTAAAACCGAAGAAATTTTTAGCACTTATAGCATTTATTCTGAGCCCTCGGGTACTCTACTAGCAGTACGCCGATATACATTCCATCGCATATACTATATATACACTATACTAGGCAAAATATTCGCCAGGATGTTTAAATGAGTTAAGCATCCACCCACTTTACCCGAAAAAACTGGCGCACCCTACTAAGACAGCTTAATTCACCACAGCTGATAACACTACATCACACCACAATTGAGAACATCACCACACCCAGCAAGCGGTCACCACACGATGCTCATCGAACGTCAATTTTCGAATACAGATTCGCGCTTTCAATATTTGTCCTCGACTGATCCCCCGTGCTGCAACGTATCGATCCTACGCGGCGCCACGTCAATATCTCTTGCTATCACTCGGTTTGGGAACTACATCCACTCCGCTCCGTACAATTTCCAGCATAACTTTGTATTTAATACTTGCGATAAATAAACCTTAAAYTAAAATTATTGTACATTTTAAATAAAGCATTTTTTATTTAACGATTGTGAAAGTGGGCGGTACTTCCTTTTGCAAAGTTAGGCAGCAATTATTCAGAGCGAGATATTTCTGCAGAGAAGCATGTTAATGAATAGTGTAAAACAATAAAAGTACTCTGCGCACCATCTATTGGATTTAGTAGTTTACAAGGAGAACCTTCTCCGCTTTGATATACAAAAGTTTTTGGATCCAACTGGTGGATCTTAGCAAAGTTATGCCTTTACCGCCCCCAATAGCAGAAAGCGATCATACGTTACTATTGAGAAATTGTCTAATATATTTATTTATAGTATTTGTTAATAATAAATAGAAAATATGGAATTTAATTCATCCTAAGAAATTGGTGAAGCCAGCTATTTAGTATATACATTTTCAGAAACACTTTCAGAAGACATTAAACTGAACCATCTGTTAAGTTACTAATCATCAGCCCCCGTACTATGACTTTAGATGGAATACTCAACCAACCAGAGATTGTAAATTCTACTGCAGTCAGATTTTATTGGAGCTTATTTAGAGCATATACGATTATGAGCATAGGAGTATAGATATTGCGCGCACTTTAGGTATGATTTCACTAGAGTAAACATAAATAAAATAAAATAAATAATATCCGCGGAAAAACTGTAGTCAGTAGATGTACACAAATAAGATAAAAAAGTTATGTATTTTCGAACATAACGATAATATACCCTTCAAGAAAAATCTGAAGGCGAAAGGCAAACCAATACAAAAAATGGTTGAAATTGATTCTATGAGAGCTGATGAGTAGAGAGTCAAACAAATTGTCAAATTTTAATGGTTTCGATAGGCCTTGCTCAGTTGATGATGAAATCTTGAATATTATCAGACCTTAAAAGTATTTAAATAGATATAATAATTTCTTTGAAAAATTTCGACAAAAGAAAATATACGAAACAATATATCGATGGCTTAAAGAGGTTAGAATTATGCTCATTGAAGAGTATACCATAAATATGAGTGCAAAATCACAGCGTGCAATTTTAGTCTGCTTCGACAGTAGTACGAATAAAATTAATAGGCTGTGACAATTAAATTGATGCCTCAGACTCAATGCCAACTATATGGTTTCTCGTAAATATCAAATATTTACACGCGGGTACATACTTATTATTTAAAGCGCCAAATTAAAATTCTAAATTAATTATTTTATAATTTATAATTGAAAGATGTATTGGAAAATATATCAATTGCAAAGAGGTTCCCAACTGATATATAGATTATTCATATGTTATAAGTAATAAATACAATCGAAAATTGTGTTTCACGGAGTTCAAAAGTGTTATTACATTAATTGGAAAATGAAAGACTTTAGATATTAATTATGACTTTTCATACACTTTATGGAAGGATGGTATATGAAATTGGTTTTTTAATTGTCATTTTATGTTGAATACCTTTGACGTCACTTTAACAGTCTTTAATAACTCTCTCTGCTGTAAACTATTGCTGCGCTTATGTAAACGACTAAAATCTGGAGTGATTTAGTGTAATCTTGTATCGTGAAGTTTAGTAGAAATGGTAATACCGCATTCATTCTTTTTTTCTCTTCTCTTAAATGTAACCTCGTGCAACTAGTTAGATTTAGTGCGGCGCGTAATATCAAATATGCGTCAGTGCCCAGTAACGGCTCTGAAAGTCAATTCCCTGAACTGTTTTGGTTGCATTGGACAATTTTTGGTCATAAAGTGGCATACTTTAAACGAATTATTAGCGCAAAGTTTTAGCCTGTTATACCACTTTCATCCTGATTTGTGTAGAAAAAAGTGAAAGAAACAGTCCTTTTGGCTTTTACTATAGTGATCATATGAAGGAGAGTTATATGTACATAACTCCATATTTATTTCAATTAGTTTTAGGTGATACGTACAACCATTAGGTGAAAAAAACTATAATACTCTTTAGTTACAGGTTGCAAGAGTATAAAAATGTAGCGAAATTTTCACAGAAATTTAAATTTTTTGTGAAAATGCATGCCAAAAATCCAATTTTAAGTAGATTTTGCTTCATCCATGTTCTAAGTTAAGTTTTGAACTGAAACATTTATTTTTTCAATTAAGATGATCCTTGCCAACGCGGGCGCCTTTGTTTTCAGTGGGGTCACTAGAAATGGCGTAACAATGGATGAGTTTCAAATATTTTTTCCCAAAAATTTCAGAATTTCTTTTTTAATAGTTAAATGTTATCAATAAAAAATTCTACTAAAATATTTCACTTTTTATATGAGAAAAAAGGTTGTTTGTTACCCGAGGAAACCCACGTAATTCCTTAAATCAAACCTTCTAAAGGGAGAGCATCACGAACGCAGAAAAAATCACAAGAAAGCATACAAAACGTAAACCTTGTAACTAAAAAATGTTACATTGATACGTATGAATAATGCTTCGCAACCAATCCGTTTTCCCCGTATTATCCATAAAAAAAAACCCAGGATTTAGAATTTAATCATTTCCCCTTCAATCCGTTTGTTTATATTAATTTGTCCCAAATTACCGTTAAAAGTACTCTAAACTTTTGTCCACCATTCAGCTGTTTGAAAAGTAACGAGAGCACTAATACACTGCCCGGCGATTTAGATTAGAGAACCTTAACGGTATAAATTGAAAGCTCTCAACGAGCGTCTTATTGAGAAGTCTTCACTCAGGAAATCAACACTTGCTTCAATTCTCCACATTTAACTGATTCAGCTATTTGAAAACTCAAGAGAGCTTACTATCACTCGCACACTTTCCGACTATTTAGATTGGAGAACCTTAACGGTGTAAATTGTAAGCTCTCAACGAGCGGCTTAGTGAAAAGCCTTGTACTCAGCAAATTAACACTTGCATCCATTCTCCACATTAAGCTGTTTGAAAACTCACGAGACCTTACTGGCACTCGCACACTTCCCGATGATTTAGATTAGAGAACCTTAGCGGTATAAATAGAAAGCTCTCAACGAACGTCCTATTGAGAAACCTTGCGCTCAGCAAATCAACAGTTGCTCTACTATCCATCATAACTATGTTTTGCATAAGCAATATATTAAAGTTTAACCGCTAGCTTCGAATTTTCGTAGGTCCAGCTGGCGATTGCTGCACTTGCTATTTAAACAACTGTTATACGAAGACACAATTTAGTTTGTGTTAAATCATCTACGGTATAATACCCAACAGAGCGAGTAAGGGATTACGCCTATTCTTGCGTTTTTCGTAAAGATTTTGATTCAAAGCAGAGCTTCAGGCCTTTCTGTTGCAGGAGGACGAACATGCATACGCGTCCAGTCGTTATTATGTGGCAAAGGCACGAGCGTGCATTTTTTTTCTGTTGTTGGTTTTGTTTTCCTTGGTCAGAATAATTGGTTGATTGGACACGTTAAGCTAACACTAATTTCGTTTTGATAGAGAAAGCAGAAGTTTTAAAGGCAAATTCAGATAAAAAACATAGTCACAAAACTCACTTGATATGCCGTGTTTTGTTGGCTGAGCGGGTTGTGTTGCGCGATTCAATCTGTCGTTGACTAGCGTTTGTGTTGTGTGCGTGGCGTAGCTGAGAACAAGTGTAGTTAGAACGTTGGAACGCTTTTATTTGCTCACTCGGTAGCACAAAAATATTCTGCGTCTAATTGAAGCTGTGTGTTGGTGGGTGAATATATTGTTATTTTTTTGTTTTATAGCAAGCAACAAAATATAATTTTCCGCTTATATTATATAAGCTGATTGTTGTTTTGTCAGGTGTACAGAAATGTTTGTATGAGATTTATTCTTTTCCGAAAAATTTGCACATTCCTATGTTCCCTCCTGGCATGTAAAGTTTCTGCAATCGAGGATTTGTAGTAAAGTAAACAAAAATACTAATAAGTTGAAAAAAAAAAGAAATTTGAATCGATATTATTGTGCCAATTCAAGATTTTCGGGTTATAAGACTTTACATCCTTCTTAGTGCATGGATATCCTACCACTTTGCATGTAACCTTGCAATCTGCTGATGAAGTGACAAAATAAGTCTGAAGCACAGAATTTAAAGGTATAATATATATCTGTGCAGCGTTGCAAGAAATTAAATAAATGTATGCTTTAAATGACATAAAAGATATTAAAATATCTTATAATAACAACACTTGTATATAATTTCGTTACATAATTACCAAAGTAATTAATTAAATAGGCGGATTTCTTTGGCGCCGCGATCTAAAGATACCGTTAGAAAGAGGAAGTCTTCCTCATTAAAAAATACACCGGATTATAGGTACCGCAAACGCTTAGATTAAAGTTAAAAAGCTTCCAACATTTCAACAAGCTATTTCATTACTTTTGAGACACTTTACGCACATTTGTCACATCAAATTGATTAAATTAAACAGTAAACGTTTTTAAACAAATTCACATTATACACTTTTTGCAGGTGTTTTAAGTAAGAAATTTATAATTTAAAATAACTTTTTACACTCTTACTAGACATCATTTATGTGCTAAGAATTATGAAGAAATGGAATGCTAACATCTGATCATAACGCATTTTGCTGAAATTCCTCTTTCCTTATTCAGCAATTTGAGTTTTAATAGTTAAAACAATTGCGTATAGTAAATTATATTTCAAATTAAAATGATTATAGACACCCTCTCCATGCATATGGATATTTTCTTATTCAAATTTAATAAATAAAAAATACATATTATACAATAATTTTGCGTCATAAATTACTTACATTACCCCGAATATTGGCTCGACTAGGATTATTCTTTTCGTTCGAAGGCCGCCAACGCAGAAAAGAGTATTACGCGAAAGTATTTTAGTCACCACGGGTATTGGCTCGACCAGGGTACTTTGTTCATTATGTTAAAAGTCTTAATTTATTCTTCAAAATCTATGTCGTATCTTACAATATAATTTCGCTTGGCTCCAGAATCTTTTAATGCGCATAGCGATTCACAATTAATGTCATCAAATGACTCATTCGGTTTCTCCACAGTGGTCGTTTGAGTTTTCTGAATTTTCCGAAAAAGGAGGAGCTAATTCTGTTGAATATGGTGATGGCGACAAGATATTGGTTGACAATTCGGCTAAAAACTCTCAAAGAATTAATGCATTATGTTAAAGTGCAATGTCGTGGTGCAGAAATTAATAGTTGTAGGCACACAATTCCGGACTCTTTTTATACTCTTGCAACCAACTGCTACAGAGTATTACAGTTTTCTTCACCTAACGTTTGTACGTAGCACCTAACACTAATCGAGATAGATATTGTGTTATATATGTATATATAAATGATCAGGATGACGCGAAAAGTTGAAATAAGGTTGACTGTCTGTCTGTCCGTCCGTGCAAGCTGTAACTTGAGTAAATATTGAGATATCTTGATGAAAGTTGGTATGTGGATTCCTTGGTACAAAAAGGTCTACAATCACGAAATTTTCTGAGCTCAAATCTGATAAGAACTTTTACCAACAGTGTGAAAATTAATAAAAGCCGATGATAACCCCGCTCACTTCTCATATAACAGTACTGTTAAAAATTACTAAAAGCGCGATAAATCATTAACTAAATATGCCAGAGACATTAAATTTTACAACTGAGATGGCATGAGAGGGCTTTACGAGAGTAGTTGTCAAAATTGGACGATGGGTATGGCACGGCCCACATTTAGGTGAAATCCCACATCTCGGGACCCGACAAACCGATTTCGACAAAATTAGTACTTGGCATTCTTCTTACATTCTAATGTCACATTTGAGCGAAATCGAACTACAACATCGCCTACTTTCCGTGTAATACAATTTTAGATTCCACTTGATTTGTTTGGTTTCCAGTTCATAAAGCAATATAGAAGCAGTTAATATAACTTATGACCAAAAATTGTTTAAATCCAACAATAATTGTTCAAGCCCCTAGGTACCGAATATTTAGACTCCGGTACTTATAGTTGACTTTTGATCGAAAATATCAGTCAATCTGTGATATATACAACTGAAATTAAAGAATAATCCTTCTGTTATAACGATATTTATGTATGTCAGAAATGGGTTCAATCGGACCAATAAGCCCCGTAACCCCTTAGCCCCATATATATTACATACATACTTAATATAAAGATTTTCAAAATTTGGGGTGACTTTTTACCGCATATATTGGCCAATATGTGAGTTATCTCAATTAAAATAACAGAGCGTGTTTTACTTATTTGTTATCTTGCATCAAAAATAGACAAATTTGGGCGAAAACCAGGCCTAGCTCCTTTATAACAAAGATCAGCATTTTCGATCATCTGGTTGACTTTACTCTATAAGATTGGTTTTACACCTTATAGTATAGCAAGAGTATAAAATGTTCGGTTGCACCCGAACTTAGCCCTTCCTTACTTATTACGAATATATTTACGCAAGTGACACATAACATAGAACTCTTTGTTGACAGTTTAGCCGGTCCGAAGGAATTCGGAATGCACCACACCTCGATAATCGAAGAAAACTGTCAACATAACATTGATTTTTGTCCTGCTTTGACGTGATTAACAATTAAAACATTTCTTCCAAGAAGACAATTATTAATTTTCTTAGAATAGCTCTTGCTTTATTGAATCAAAGAATATGACTGCCTTAGTTTACAAAAGTTCTTAATCTTATACAATTAAATATTAAATACAATTAAAATTCTATAGAATTCTTATCAGTAAAATTAATAAGTGCAACGCTTCTTAAGAATTTCGATCGTAAAAATCTACTTGAAGCAATACGGAAATGCACTTAAAATTCTTTAGAATTTTGGTTACAAATATTGTCAATGCAATTTCAACTATTTTATAAACAAATGAAATTCGATATAATTGTTAATATCAAAATTAAAGAGTTCGATGCCTCTCATGAAAAATACGTTGCCCACAATTAAGTGGAAAACAACAAAAGAACTTAGTTTATTTCAATTTATGTATTAAGACGTAAGTATGTAAACTATCGGGTGATTTTTTTGAGGTTAGGATTTTCATGCATTAGTATTTGACAGATCACGTGGGATATCAGACATGGTGTCAAAGAGAA
>NW_017537417.1:46960-53234 GCF_001853355.1 Bactrocera latifrons
GACCACCTAAGACGCAGCCGCGGTCAACATTTAAATGAAATTATCTTCAAAAAGTAAATGTCATGAACCAATCTAACGTTTCAAATAAAGAACCGATGAGATTTTGCAAATTTTATGCGYTTTTTTTTTTAAAAAAGTTATCAAGCTCTTAAAAAATCACCCGATATATAAAAAGTGTTAAGTGTACATGTATGTAAACAATATATTAATATATAATATTAATATTTTATGTGATGGTGAAGTGGATATCATAACTATTAACCTCGGCCGATTGATCATCTGTATCTTGGGTTGTAAGCATAGATCCAAGACTCATCGCCTGTAATAATACGTTTCATGTCATCCTGATAGTTGGAAAGAATTGTGTCACTATTTCACAGACGTTAACGCGACGTTTTATTAGGCATAAATGATCTTGATGATGGTTTTCACATTTGCTTTCGGCTTCCTCCTTTTCTGGTTTTTATTATGTTATATTTGAGGTGAAATGTTGTCAAAATAATGAAAACGTTTGGTCAAATGGTGTCAATTACATTTGGTATCATATTTCGACAACCAAATGAAAACAATCAAGTGTCGATTTGTGGCAACATTAGACATTTAAAGTTCATAAAGTTTTTTTGACGATTTCGAGGCAAGGTTTTTATTATATTTTCAGGATATAATTTATTTATTTTTGTAATGTTTTTTTTTCAGTTACAGAACCCTTCGGGAGGGCCAATAGCATGAGGTGGCTGAAATATTAAAGATGCCCCGATCGGAAGTGGTAGCCAAATGGAACAACTTTTGTTGCTCTTTACTCTTAAGTTCTTATAAAGTATTACACAAAAAATTATTTACCAAACATGTCTTCCAGGCGGCTTTTAACCGTATATGTCACACAAAAAGTGAACAAGGTGCTGGAAGAACGCCCACGCCCAAGCCCGCTCCATATATCACTGAAGTTAGTACAGCCGACTTTGCGTGCTGAAGCGAATTTCACTTCAAATCTAATAAATGTGAGTATATGCATAATGCATAATAAATTGTAAAAAACGTTTTTCATTTAATATATTCATGGGTATTTTTATTTTAAATTATAATTATAATGAATTAAAATATTTTTATAAAATTTTTTGTATAAGATATGCATTATTTAAAAATAAATTGAATTCAAACTGATTTTACTTTTGTTTTATCTAAATTTGAGAAAGTTTATAAAATAGGGCAAAGAAAATATTTTGAATTTACAAAATAACTTAAATTATAGAATTATATACTTGTAAAAGAGACAGAGACTACAAAAACGAGTTACGCAATATTGTCCTAATATATATCCATTCAACCTTTCCATGAAGAGGCATAAAATACTACATTAAACTTTCATGAACATTAATCGTGTCTGCTGGCCTCCCTAAATCGCTGCTTCGACGAACGAACGAAGCATATATTTTCCCTCAACCCAATTTTCCAATAGCCTGGATCAGTAATGCCACTTGTGTCTTTGCCTACGTCAGATAATCGTGGATATTTATTTATAAAAAACGTGAAACAATAATACAATTACTTTTCCACGAAAAAAGGAGCACTGGCTGCCAGGACCTTCGGCTCGCTGATGTAAATATAAAATGTATAGTTATTGCTTAATTAAGTCTTGGGTGTAAATTTAATAAAATGTTCTGTAGCTAATATAAAAGTTTTAAGAACAAAATAAATAATAAGTAATGGGAAGTTTATAAACATAATCATATTTGTGGCTTTAATCCTGTTTGTACTAAGAATGCTGATATTTTTGTTACGTTTTCGGAGGAACTCGTTTGTAACAGAGCAGACGGTATTTGGTCGTCGAAGATATTTTTTCTAATCGCTGCGAAATGTGGGCAGTCGTCGAGCAAATGATAGGCTGTTAAAGCTAACGACGGGCAGTGTTGGCAGACTGGTGGACTAGAACGATTTAGGAGGTGCGCATGTGTGGCAGTTGTGTGTCCTAGGCGTAATCGGATAAATGCTTTGATGTCGTTGCACCGGCAGCTGGAGGGATAGCTTGGTTTTATCCTGTTCGGGTTATTCGCAGTATATTGGTGCTGGATAGATCTCCAAGTCTCCATMTGTGAGTTATATTGGAGCTGCGATATAYACTTATACAAGTCTTTTTTCATAATATAGTCAAAAGTTATTAGTGGTTCTTTTGCTGCGAGTTTAGCCCGTTCGTCTGCCAGATTGTTTCCTTTTATTCCTGCATGTCCTGGAACCCACATTAGTTTCAAGCGATTGTTATTCTCGATTAATTTGCTCCGAATACAGGGAATTAAGTAGGACTTGTTGTTTGTGTTTAATACCGAGTGTATGGTTGACTTGCTATCAGTGGATATATTGACTTGGGAAATTACTTAAGAAATAATGTAATATACAAGTCGCGCGGACAATAACTTTCGTCCATTCGGGAGCAACGTCACGATCCGAAAACGCGATACACATTTTCCGCCACATTTGTTGCTCCGGATAGTCTATAATTAAACATTTTGTACGACATCATTTCATTGCGGAAGCTGAATGGTTTCATCTAGTACATTTTGAATAAGGAAAATTTAAGAGCATCGAATCTGTTAAAATAAAAAAATATTTTAATTTATTTAAATTTTTTTTTTTTGCAATAGTTGTCCTTGCAAAAACCTCCACCGTATTCACGAATATAAGCTGCAACTTATACAAACAAACATTTATAGTCGGAATCAACCATAGCCATAAGAACAATGGTATTGTTTTTCTTGTGCTTAAAATACTCGGAACCGCAGCTCTTTCGCAGACGCCTGAATCGCTATGTGTTTCTCATCCAATGCTCCAGAGCAATTACAGAAATGCCATCGCTGGTAAAAAGTTCCGACACATTTACTCATTCTTCTTAGATGTCCGGAACCTTACCAAAATACATTTTATATTATTTCACTGATCATTGAAAAAGTCGATGAAATTATGAAAAAATTTACCAGGACCGTCACATTAGCAGCCATGACATCACTAAGGTACATATCATTCATCATCAAACGATTTTGAACCATTTAAAAAAGGTCTGAATTAACATCTGCGATTCTTTGCTGAAACGAAATAAATTCGAACAATTACTGAGTCGAATGGTAACAGTAGACGAAAACTGGATCAAATAGGGCAATAATGTGCGAAAAAGAAATGGTCAAACAATCAGGATTGCCGCCCCGAAAGTGTTTGGTGGGATTGGAACGAAATCATCGACTTTGAGCTGCTCCAGCCTGGTCAAAAGATTTATTCTACATTTTACTGTCAACAACTAAAGAGATTGAAGCAAGCAATCTGAAACAAAACGACGGAAAATGGCAGAAAGTGATCGCCCAAAATAGAATATATTTGCTTCATTACAATTCATAAATATAAAAAAATAAGCTGAAGTTTGATTAGAAATACGAAATTTTCCACTACAATATATAGGGTAAAGCGCCCAACTAAAAAGCGAAGTCTTCCAAAGTCATCCTCAGCAAGTTTTTCAACCACTCTGAGTTCTGAAAAACCAGCTTAAATCTAAGTGTGGTGCAAAATCCACAGAACAATTAATTAAGCCTGGTCTAATCTTTCTCTGCTTTGGCTTTCTCTACTTAGTCCTCTTTTTTCATGCCTTTAGTGTTGTTACAGGACTGCATTTATACATTTTTTTTTTCACGAGCGAAAGCAAATGCGAGCAGAGCACGGATACAGTCATTAGACTGAGGTTGTGCCGGTGCGGTGGAACTGTGACTTATTTACTGACTGATGTCAAGCTGTTAATCGTGTAACGTAACCGCAACAACGCTGACAAATAAAAAAGTAACCGGCGAAGCAGACAGAAAACTGGAAAATAAATAAAAAGGTCCGGTTATACTTTGTAGTACAACAACCAAATGAAAAAGTGCAAAAACTTGCATTACCACCAGCTACAGCTGCAATGGCAATAACAACGCAGCTGCAACAATAAAAATCCATTTACAAGTTTACTTTTTATATTCATTTATTTATTGAAATAGTCAGCGTGAAGGCGCGACATTGAAGGTATAATAAAGTGTGAAAAGTGGCACACAGTGACATTATTTAATTTGTTTAAAATATTTCGGAAATAGTTAACAAATTTATAATAAGATGACCATGAGCCAACGACGCTGTTCAGAGCTCACAACTTCTGTGGAGATAATTATAGGAAGTCCTTAACCGCATGAGTTGATTCCATCATTTATGTTCGATAACTTATTGATTTGTTGATGATAATGCCACTATCAGAGAAACCATCTTCCTTAATGGTAAAACCTGGGATAGTCGATTTACACAAGCTTTTTCTTGGAGCGAACTTTCCAAAGAGGTAGTTATCACATTCTCGCTTGTCCGAACTATAAAGTGGATGCATATGAACCTCCCAATCAACCTCCCGGAGTATCCGGCGAGTCACTATATGTTTATGTATGGGTTGTGTTTTTTTTTAAGAAAAACTTTAAAATATCACTACCTCGAGTTCAATAGAGTCTCTCTTCATACCTTAACATTATACTTGGTATATGCCGGTAAAACTATAGTCCATAGTATTTCGCAATATTTTGACATGATTTGTTATAGATTTATCTCGGTTGCAATACTTCTCCTAAATTTATTTTGACTGAACTTGCTTCTGAAAGTATTCGCCACATTGTCTTTCATTCTTGTTATGAAAACACTCTAAGCTTTCTAGCCATGAATTTACGTTTCTTTTCTTTGCTTCTTATAATATTCGCCAGTCGTTTCTTCTTTTTGCTGCGCGGCGCCAAAGAGTAATTCCTCTGCTTTCCTCGGCAGGTATTGCGTCGAATACTTTTAGAGCTGAAATGTTTTCGTCCATATGACATGACCTAGCCAGCGCAGCCGCTGTCTCTTAATTCGCTGAACTATGTCTATGTCGTCTTATATGTCTTACAGCTCATCGTTCCATTGAATGCGGCCGTGGCCAACGCCATTAGGACCATAAATCTTTCGCCGATTCTTTCTCTCGAAAACTAGTAACGTTGACTCATCAGATGTTGTTATCGTCCAAGCCTCTGTACCATAGAGCAGGACGGGAGTAATGAGTGACTTATAGAGTTTGTTTTTGTTCGTCGAGAGAGGACTTTACTTCTCAATTGCCTACTCAGTCCAAAGTAGCACCTGTTGGCAAGAGTTATTCTCCGTTGGATTTCAAGACTAATATTGTTGTTGCTGTTACTGCCAGATCCATTTGCTTTACTTCCTTAATGCTAAGGTGTATAAAAACAGATCGGCGAGTATATCTAATTTTTGATCCATCTGTTTGTTGACAGCTAAAATTTTAAGATCGGACTATTATAGCATATATATATAGCAAATTTGGTGTGGGATTATAGGATATATAATAGTCCGATCTTACAATTTTTTTCGGAGATTGTAGCGTTGGATTTGCAGTGTTGTCTAATAAAATAGTTTTCTTTACAAGAACTTCATTTGACTTTTTAGTTTTTATAACAGGTGTATGCTATAGTGATTCATGATCAGCTTATTAGGGAGCAAAGGATGTATGTAAAATTTTAAAGCGATATCTCCAAAACTGGGTGACTAGCTTGCGGATGTACAATCAGACAGAAGGAAATGGCGAAGTCTACTCATATCATCACGCTAATCATTTATTTACCATGTACATTTTACAGAGTGTCCGATGGTTCCAGCTGGGCGTAACAGACTTCGTGGCAAACATAATAAATCCTGTTCAGGATATACAAATTAACTTAAAGAATGCTGAACTTTTTTTTTTAATTAGGATTACATTTTCGCTGTCAAATGCCTTATTCCATGCTAAAATTGTGTTTTCCCCCCGAATAATGCTTACTCGAACTACAAAACATTCTTTTTCATCCGCTTGGTTGGCTGTGAGAGCCTGCATTTAAATGCGGCAATCGACCAAGAGGAGGATGGAGTCATGTGTAGAAGTTTATGCAAGTGGCCAGAGTGGCCAGAAACGATTCTTTTACATATGACTCAAGCAGCTCACGACTTCCGGTCCTTGACCAAGTATCCTCTGGGTAGCCTAAGTACATCCGTTTGAAGGCGAGCTAAAGTGAGAAGGCGAAACGTTCCCTGCATAGGGTCGTGCGCTGGGTTTGGGACCCGCCACGTAAAAAACCAACCCCAATGACAACGCAACAACAGCCTCCGATGAGAGACCCCAATTTTGATGACGACCATGGCAAACGAAATAAGGACTACGAATTGAGGGCATGCACCTGGAATGTCCGGTCCCTTAATTGGGAAGGTGCCG